>NC_064627.1:279492077-279782077 GCF_023864275.1 Schistocerca cancellata | reverse complement strand
GTGAAGTTGTCAGTCCTAGCAGAGAAACAACGGTCTGTGAAATAATAGCAGAAATCAACGTGGAACGTACGGCGAACGTATCCGTGAAGACTATACGGCGAAATTTTGTTTTAATGTGGTAGGGCAGCAGATGACCGACGCGAGTGCCTTTGCTAACAGTACGGCATCGCGTAAAGCGCCTCTCCTGGGCTCGTGACCATATCGGTTGGACCCTAGACAGTTGGAAGGCCGTCGACTGGTCGGATGAATCCCGATTTCAGTTGGTAAGAGCTGATAGTGTGGCACAGACCCCACGAAGCCGTCAAAAGGCACTGTGTACGCTGGTGGTGGCTCCATAATGACATCAAATTTGAACGTCACGTAAATGTGACGTGTATAAAGTGAGAAATTAATCATAAATTTTTTTTATTGTGAAGATGTAGAAAGTACTGCATTTTTCAGTGTACTCCCAGCTCCCCCTGGGCAATCTGTTTGCGCTTACTTTACGCACATGACCGGCAAACTTAAGCCACCATATCCTCGTGTCATGTCAATTCATTTGTCTCTGTGTACATCTTCTAATAGCCCTTTTCTTCCTGATGTCTACTTTCTAGGAACGGTATCCTTTCGTTTCCTTTCCTCCTCAGTTCGTTTTTCTTGTTGCGAGTTACACACTGTGATGTCTACAGTGGTTCTGGTGTTATCAGTCCGCTGTAGCACCTCAATTCAGTTTTGATTTTCATAATGTCCAAAATAAACTTTGTAAACCAATTCCATTTTCCTAAACATCCGTAGTTCGTGGTCTAGTGACTAGCGTTGCTACCTCTGGATCTCGGGGTCCCTGGTTAGATTCCCTGTAGGGTTCGGGGATTTTCTCTGCCCGGGGATTCGGTGTTTCTGATCCTGTTTTTATAGCTCCTTTGTCTTGTCCATATGGTTGTATCCATTATATTAGTCATAAAATAACATTAAATGAAATGTATAAATTTTGTTTACTTTTTAAAAACCATTCTCGTGTAAAACTGTAGTAATAACATAAAATACTCTGCACATGCAAGGAAACTAGCATATATCGGTCAGGTGCATTCAATGCTGTGTTGAAAATGATTGTTCCGATATCATTTACAGCAACAATCTATTGGGGTTCGTCGGAGTATTTATCTGGGTACTGCTGCATGAATAAATGCTTAGATTTTCAAGAAAGGTAACGAAGCAGACATTGCTTGTTCAATAGATCGTAATAGTCTTCAATGACCAGCTCGTTTAATCTGTTACTCTTCGGATAATTGTACGAAATAACACTAGTTCAAATAATGCACGCGCTTCTGACAAACCACTACATAAAAGCTGCCATTCCAAAGCGCTGTTTCATACTACAAATAATTATAATTAAAACAGTATATTATGAGTAGTATCGCTGTTACTATCGTTATTAGTACGTGCGTCTGTGACGTAAACTGTACTTATAATTCTGATGAATTACGGCTTTTAATGTATTTTCTAGGCATTTACGTAAGTATCGTCAGTAATATTCTCGCGATGCTCGTTTCTGAAGCCATCATAGTTGTCACTAAAGCTAATTTTTATAAAATCTGATAAGACGTTTAATAGCTTCCTGTTCATACATGCTCTTCCTCATAAAATTCTTCATGTATTTTATCCTTTGTTTTTGTTTTCCCTGTACCTGCTGTCTCCGCATATTGCCAATGCACAAGTAGCTGCTCGGTTACTAAGCTGCTTGCAGTTCGTACTTTGGTTTTTTCTTGGTTCCACGTGTCTGAAAGCCAAAGCATTTGTGCAAACAATTGGTAGAGTTGAGGTGATACACACAAAGTTCGTTTTAGACATTGACTGATGATAGCTGCGATATTAAATTCCAGAAAAAAAAAGAGGAGCTGTAAGACAATTACCGTTGTTCGCTCTCGCTGCTCCATGTGGAAGAGCACTAGATGCAAAGGCTTGCAGTCAGTCCCAAAAGTCCCGGTGTGTGATTATAATGAATCATAAATACTCCTAAGGAAATGTCCAGACATTTTACTCGTACTGATGAGAACGGATATGACGGGCTCCTCTATAGTCCTTAGAAAGCAAATTTCTGTTTGATTAGCTGCTTTTAAATATGTGGGCTGTATGGCACCTAGTTGTTCGTGATTCCGGTATTCAGTTGGTGAAGTATCTGTATATACGTGTCCTAATTTTTGTTTCTCTTTATTTCAGCTTGCAGGAGCAGCGGTATTGGCTGTGGGAATATGGATTGCAGTGGACAAACATTCCTTCATTCAAGTTGCTAATGTCATACAGAGCGAAGAACTGCGGTTACAGGTAAGGCTGTGGCTGTGTGTGTGTGTGTGTGTGTGTGTGTGTGTGTGTGTGTGTGTGTGTGTGTGTGTGTGTCAGATACGCTTTTCAGGCTTACAGCCACCAAACAAGATTCCAGCGTGGCTGAACATGCCCACTACGAATATATGAGCATTTCAGACGAAGCAGCTGAAACAGTTTGCCTAACTTCAGCGGCATGAGGCATGGAAGCATGGAGGCATGGAGTTACATGGGGGATATAATAAAGAGAAAAAGTATGCATCTGGAAAGCAACTCGTCAGAAAAGAGGATGGTTAAAAAGAGTGGTAAAAAACATTCAACCAATGAAATACCACTGATATTTGCAGTTCATTAACGCAAAAATATTTATTTGATCAGAAAACCCGAGCGAGGTGGTGCAGTGGTTAGCACACTGGACTCGCATTCGAGAGGACGACGGTCCAATCCCGCGTCCGACCATCCTCATTTAGGTTTTCCGTGATTTCCCTAAATCGCTCCAGGCAAATGCTGGGATGGTTCCTCTGAAAGGGCACGGCCGACCTCCTTTCCCGTCCTTCCCTAATCCAATGAGATCGATGACCTCGCTGTTTGGTCTCTTTTCCCCCAGACAACCCAACCCAACCCCCCCCCCCCCCCCCCCCGATCAGAAAACGCAAACGTTCATAAATAAAAACTCTTCCGCATAACAGCCCCCAGCGAAGCAACCTTTCCTTTACTATTTCTCAAAAATCGCAATAATTGGCAAACTCGTGAATACGTGTCATCTATGATAAGCTCTTTCAGGCCAGCACCGAAATATTCGGCAGTGGATCTCAAAAACAGAGTAGCCGAATCTGTGGTGAAAGAGGTTAAAGATGCAGCTGAACTGCTGCAAAATATGCTGACACTGAAAATAGATCAAACAAAATGGAAATTTTGATGTTTTCTTTGCTTTGAGAGTGATTTACAGCCATTCAGATATCAAAAACGTAGATGTGCAGCACCAAAAAATCGAAATGTATAAAGTTACAACGGCAGTACATTGTTTTCACTTTACCTGAGCAGCAGCGTAATAATATTGGGGCTGGGGGGGTGATCGCACTTTCGTGCTACCATTGTTATAAGCCAGTGTGTTGCTGCGACTCGAGAGTAACAAATCGAACGTAATGATGGCTCATGGGAGTAGTTTTGTTTTTTGTGCTTCTGAGGGTACAGCACTCAGTAGAAACTTTCACCATCATAACACCGACGTAACATGGCGGAAGGCTATCGATCGCGGAAGCGCGTGTTGTCTCCACGAAATCGAGCAAGAAAGGGACGGCTGTCACTCACTGGATCACATTTAAAGACCCATATCTACAGACATAACAGTAGGCTAACAAAACTGGAACTAATTTCTGTGACAAACCTAACTTTGCCTTCGTGCAACAAGTTATGAAGGAAAAGCTCTGGTATATGGTGAAAAAGATGGGTTTGCAGTGGCATGCTTCAGCTGACTTCTGTGCTTAGTACGTTTTCTCCGCATCGGATCTGTCAGTTACCAGTGAAACCTAGCTGAACGGTCGCCTTTGCAAATTGTATGGTGATCCAGATACTGCGTCCCACCCCTGTGTACGAACTTGAACTTCGATCCTTGTTAGGTGATGCTGATTATCTCGATTTTCTAAATAAACGCCGAACTTTAATTTCCACTTCCATATTTAAAGTCTTAAAATCTCACAATATCAGATCCAAATGATTGTGACTCCAAATAGTTTAATCAAACATTAACACATCCGATACATAACGTCTGGCCTTAGGCCGTACATCAAAGTTCCTTTTTAACGTAAGAGATTCATTTGTTCTGGGTACTCGTTGACGTTGTCGGCGGCCCTTTTACTTCGAGCTGTCTGACATCGCTAACTCAGGAGTGCCAAACCACACATATAGACTCATACAGCAAGTAAACACCGCATATAGCACAACTGCTCACTGTTACCCTTACTGTTTACGGCGTACGAACACCCTATACAAACACAGACCTGGGCGCACAGTATCTGCTCTTTTCTTTTAAACTACTTTACAAATATCCACTATCACGATCGTCTTCAGCTAGTACGAATACCCATAGTGGACCAGGGTATTTGATAAAACACCCTCTTACACGACAAACGCTCACGCGAGTTTTTGACGCAAATTTAATCTTGCAGCCATAGTCCTGAATTTGAAGGTGAACTTTTCGCAAAGACTTCGTTTGAATGGAAATAACCACCTTGGTTACCATTTGTAATCTACTAATCCCAATACTCATTTGCGCCTCAAAAAATTAATATTCAAATTTAAGTATTTAATGACAAGGTTTTTCTATGCACAATCACAAGCGTGATATCGCCTCTCCTTTCTGTTACGACATAAATTCATGACAAACCGAGCGAGGTGGCGCAGTGATCAGCACTGTGGACTCACATGTGCGAGGACGGCGGTTCATATCCACGTTCAGCCATCCAGATTTGTTTTGTTACTTCCCTAAGTCGCTTCAGGCAAATTCCGGGAGGATTCCTTTGAAAACGGTAGGCAGTCCGAGCATGTGCTCCGTCTCTAGTAACGTCGACATCGACGGGACGTTGAACCCTAGTCTTCCTTCTTTCCTTTCTTTATCCACGAAAGGTGAGCGACATAGGAACCATGTATGTTCGCGAAGATCTTCTGATAATGTCGCAGCCAGTTGCGGCATATGGCCAAAGTGTAGACATGTGTAGCAGTGAGTTACAGGTACGTCTTTCGTGAATATGACAGCACTTCATGAGATAAGACTTGGAGCGAGGGAAGATGTACGGTGCTGGACATATGAGAGGTCGCACAAGAATTCAGGTTTCAATGGTCAATGTCTCGGTCCAATAAAATCTTTTCCGTTACAACCTGCGGCACTTCGACTACAACACTCGAACTTTCGATAGCTGTCTCCGCTTTCGTCATCAGGAGTTAGTCAGTGATTGCCAGGATTGGCGCGGTATATTCTGCTTATGTACTGTAGATCTAATGGCAGCTTCTGGAACCTTACAGAGGGGGCTGGAGCGATGCATGCACGGAAGAAGAGTTGGGCAACTACACGGATTGGGGCCCACGAGGAATACGTGCCCTGCGACAAACGTGGGATGTCACATTTAGTCACCTTGTCCGCCACATTTCGCGAACGCTCGGCTCCATGCAGGGCTCACGGAAAATCAGTATGTCACTGAAAAGGTACCCACTACAGATCTTAACATTGTCGTGTGCTGTCGAGGGCTTACATGCGTACACACGCCCAGTTAAATTGTTAAACTCGTCTGAAATAGCTACTCGCTCCCAGCTGCAGACGGCTGCTAGCACTCGTAAGACCTACAATGTCACGTTACGCGCCACGGCCTTTCTCGTGGGCCTTGCCGGGGACCGAGTGACGTCACTTTTAAAACCGCTGCTCCCGCGTCCCTGCAAGGGTCAGGCCTACGTCTTTGCTTTCGCCCCAAAGTCCGCCCCATGCCGTATTAATTGTGCACCCTCGTACACTGGACAGAGCTGCTAGGAGCTGCGCAACTTAGCTTCCGCGCATGCGTCACTCCGGCCCACTATGTGAGGTTCCAGACTCTGCCACTGCATCTACACAAGCAGAACACCATGCCAGCTCCAACAGTCAGTGATTTTAACTCCTGATGACGATGGCGGAGACAGCGATCAAAAACTCGAGTATTTTCTTCGAAGTGGCGCGGCTTGTAAGCCGAGATAATTTTATTGAAGCATGCCAGCGTGAAAGGCTCAGGACTCAAGTGTCCAGGTATCTTCACTATTGGGAGAAGCAAGCATATCTGTTCAGAGGCACACAAACTGCCGGACAGGGCAATAAAAATGTTGACGAACGGAAGTCTTCTCTCCCCACGTAGCCATACAGGGAGAAAGTCTACTGGGAGTTAGACTGCCGCCGATTTGAATGTGGGGCGTCAGGAAATCATATCTGCGAAGACTGTGCAGACACAAATGCACAGCATAATCTACAGCAGTTGACGGAAACCACAGCACGTGCCATCCCACGACTTCGCCACTCAGCGTGCAAGTTTGCATCATCACGGAAATTCCCTGTAGGATGACCTAGTTTGTGATGAGTCTTTAACCTTTTAAGAAAGTTGCATCGTATAGACACAAATATGGCAGTAGAAACTCGGGAATGTTGCACACTTCTGTGTTAAATTGAATGAAGTGGCTTGTACTGGAACATGTCTTAACAACTGAATACATGTTGCTTTGCTTCTTTGGACTGGAGAAGAGGGATTAGGCTTGTAGAAGTAACACTTGTAATAACGCCTTACATATATGCAAATGTCTCTGGCATAAAGTCTGGGTTAACTGGAACTGGGCTAATTTACATCTTGTTGGTAGGACTGCTGCCTTGCGAAACCTGCTGAGCACGCGTCTTCGGCGGCAGATGCCGTACACGGACTGGAGGTCTGTAACTAACTGGTGTTACCTGTGCTGCAAAACTGGCCTCTGAAGCCTCCTTTCTACAAAAGTTCTCGTTGCTGAGTTTAGCGCGAGTGATGATTTCTAAATGCGTGCTCATTTACGGACAGAAGTTTTCTTCTTCTCGAGAAGATGTATCGTATCCAAACTTGTAATATGTCAAAGTACTCGCTAGCATAATGACGTTAAGGATATTGGTCTGTAATTCTGCTGGTCTGTTTCTCTTACCCCTCACAAATATGCAGGGGCTGCGCTTTCTGATAGTAGCTTCAGACTTAGCTCTGGGTGAGTGATTAGCGCTAAGCGCAAGCTAAGGAAGCGATGAAAACCGAATAGTAAGCTCTATAAAACGAAATTTGTCTCTCGGCTGGACCTGGCGACTTCCCCCCCCCCCCCCTCCCCCTCAACTTTCAGTTGCTTTTCAGCACCAGGATCACAGTTCCTATGTCCTCAGTAGGAGAGTTCGTACGGTGGTAAAAAGATTGTATGTCTGATGTCTGATGTCTGTTTATCCCCCCCCCCTCCCCGTCTTTACATGTGAAATTTAAAGCTTAATCTTTCCTTGTGCTGCCTTCTTTCGTCACACCAGACAGGTAGACGGATGACTAAATAATCCTTCGGCCCGCTTAGCGATTTTACGTAGACCAGAAATTTCCTGGGAATCTCGGTAACATTTTTCGCTAATCCGTGACTGTGGAAGCTGCGGTACGCTTCGCGCATCAGTCATTTCATAGACACACTACTTCATACAAACTTCCGTCTGCCGATATTGCTGTGATCTTTTTTGAACCGAAAGTGCATAAATCAGTATTTGTTAGCGTTTTCCGAATTTTATTTCCTCTACATCCATCAAATTGGAACTGAATGACGTCCGTTCATAAAAGCTAACTGGGGCGTATTGTAGCAAATCTAGTACAGGAAGAGGTGGAGCAGATCCCCCCCCCCCCCCCCCCCAAACACACACAGATTATTACTAATTTATTAAAACTTTAATATTAACCACCTACTTTGGAATCAAGTAGTGTCCATACAGACGACATAGAATTCATGCTGCTGCTTACACAACACTTAGCAATTCGTTACAATATGATAGTTTCACATCAGAGCCCAGTAGTCTTTAACTGATACATAGTTCGTAATAACTGCTCTTTTCGCACGCATCTGGATCGCCACAAAGACAATACTGTCGTAAGCGATAAGTACAACTGATCGCTGATTACATCAAGACGGGGCTGAGCGGTACTGCGCTCAGACATAAATGCAGCGACGTAAGCAGACACTTCGGGGCGTGTATACGCCGACGACTCCGATTCGTTGCTGCATCTTGCAGCGACTATCTTTACTTGTGGTACAGTCTTCAGACACCAACTTTTTCGTGAGACCTCGTTCTGCAGGCGACACCTTACTAACGACATCTGCTTATCCACTACTGTCAGCATAAAAACTTTCCTAGAGTTCTCAGTGGCAAAGCGTGGCATTTTTTGTAGGGTAGGCTGAGAATTACAAATTTCGAAAAAAGAAAGAAGTCTTAAATCAAATCTTATAAAACAGAAACATTGCAAAAGTAACTTAGTTACATATTTCTACTTAGATTGAAACTACTGCAGAAATTATTGATGCATGAAAACATTAAACAGCTACACATTCATAAAAATATAACATAGTAATACACCGTTAAATCTTTTTAGAAAGTTGTTCTATCCTTTTTCGGGGCGTAAACATATGACACGAGATATGAAATCCTGCCGAGTGGTTGATTATTTCATCGTTTCCAGAATGAGATTTTCACTCTGCAGCGGAGTGTGCGCTGATATGAAACTTCCTGGCAGATTAAAACTGTGTGCCCGACCGACACTCGAACTCGGGACCTTTGCCTTTCGCGGGCAAGTGCTCTACCATCTGAGCTACCGAAGCACGACTCACGCCCGGTCCTCACAGCTGTTTGGAAGGTAGGAGACGAGATACTGGCAGAAGTAAAGCTGTGAGGGCCGGGCGTGAGTCTTATCATTTGTCATTGTTGTGAAGGTAGGTTTTAATGCACTTACGCTTCTTTTGCTGGAATTGCAAGAACCAACCGCAGTAATTTCACACGTTTAGAGAACGCGTTGTTTATGGATTTAAGGAGGTCCTGAGATCCTAAACATTTATCCTAACTGCTGTAAATAAACGAAAGTTCTCTTCTCAGTTTTTCATTGTCAATAAAAGGTATATTTTAACTAGTCTTCGAAATTCACATACAGGAAATTGTTTGGCCTACTATAACCTGAAAACTTTACTCGTTTACAAATTCTGTAAAACGTTTCATGGAAGTCCTGGAATTTAGTATCGAACTTTATTACTACTTTGTCAATTCCGCTTTCACAATTTCTAAATACTTACTTCTGTTTCGTTACAATTTATTTCAGATGCTCCTGCCGAATTTATAAGGCTCTTAGGTTCCACTATGCATTTCAGAATAATTTCCTCACATGTTAGCATTTCACCAAGCTTAATGCAGTTTTCAATTTCTAGGTTACAGCGTCTATCTCCACAGTTTTAAGTTGCAAGATGTCAAACAAGATACTTGTATGCTGGAAAATCGAACTGTCCAGCTGCAGTAGAAAAAGAACAGTCTAGTCATCCAGCATACTATTTAGCCTAATTGCTTGATGTAAAGAATTATCATCCCACCCTTCAATGTCTATCACATCATTAAATGCTGCTCTCATGTCTGTATAGTGAAGAACAATGGTTTGCTCAGCGCGTGAATGAAAATATCTTGTTTCACAAGGACTTGTTAGTTTAAATCACCTTTCCCACACAATGTTTCCAATTTTATTGGAACTGCTAAAAATGCGTGAAATGCTGATAGATTTTCCACAAATTTTTAATAGCGTAATTTTTTTTACAAGCACATAGGACGACTAGGTTCAATTGATGTGCATAGGAGTGTATAGAGCGAGTATGAGGATAGCTGGTTTCCCGATAGAATTGACACCATAATTTTTCCATGCCATTGCACTGCAGTCGTATGTTCGCGATACTAATTGTTTCGTAATTGTTGTAACTGCTTAGCACTTGCGACGAAACAAATCTTATATTTCTCCTGATTCGTTATTTACAAAACGAAAAATTACACGCGTCTGACTTGTAGTTGAGACACCCGTTGTTTCATCGGTTTATACCGATATAAAAGGACTATTTTTAACTTCACTTGATTTGTTCTTTAACAACACCCGTAATAAAAGCTTTTAAATCATTCTGTGTGTCAGAGAAAAGTGCCTTTAAATACTCCATCGGATAGTAAATGATCTTTCATGTATGATTGTTCTACTGCTAAGAAAAGCAGAAGTTGTAAAAAAAAATTCTGTATTTACTGACTCCACAGTTTCGTCATGACTTCAGAGAACTAACTTTTGCCATGCTAAAAAGCAGATTGTCGAAATAAGTCCCCTCATTATACTTCTGTTTCAATCAACCTTCTCGTTGTTTCAAAGCTTCCAAGCGTGTTGCTTCTGATAGAGCATGGCCAATTTTTACCGTGCCTAGCTGGTTGTATTTAACAGCTGCTGTGATTCGTGAAATGGAACACTCATGCTTTCTAGCTCTCGAGACGAAATTTTGGAGACACTCTTCGCCTACTCACCAATTACGCCATTCAAAACCGTCATTACCCATCCAAAATAGCACACAGTGGAAACAAAGTTGTTCCTTACAACGCTGCCGCTTAACCACGGTTTTGAATCGTACCATTGTCTTTGGAAACGTCTTTAAAATTTTCCGTAAGATTTTTTAATGGACCTACTTGGCGTCATCTTTCGTTCTTTCACCAGATGTTTACCTTCAAAAGAAAAACGAGAAAAGAATGCTGGGTTTTCAATTAAAAAATTCAGTGGGTCTTGTGATGAAATCAACGCGTCCATTGGAGTTTGTCAGTAGTACCATGCTTTACAACATAATGATTTAAATATTAGACAACTTAAATTTTCCTTTCGACCACTCAGTGTCAAGACAGATCGACGAGTACACCTCACACGTGACAGGGCACACCGAAATATGCTTCACTAATCAGTTAATCACTACCACAGCTCACTATATTTAACTATTTAATTCATGTTCGAGGTTTCACCATAAGCGTGTCTGTGTTGATTTGAAAACCAACAGACACGTGACAGAACTACCAATGTTCGAAATAAGTGAGGCTGCTAAATTTTAATGTGAGAAATAATGAAAATACATTGAATATTCGTCATCTTGCAACATTCAATGATGCATTCTCCTTTATGTTCTATGAATTATGACTGTCTTCTTGTTCTTTTATTTATTTCAAAGACTTAAATTAAGGTCTAAGGTTTTTTATTCTGCCCGTCTTGCTGCTAGCGTGCTAGACGGTGCGAAGTAGCGCTATCTGTTGGGGAACTCTGAAAGACTTGTCATTAACGCAGGCGTGTACCCAAGTGCTGGCGAGAAGTAGAAACAAATCATAGCCAGCTTTTGAAAAGCGTATCCACGCTGTAGAAACCCCAGTCTACCACGTAGAAGAAACTGACTGACTGCACATGCTCATAAGCAGCGCAGAATTCAAAGCCGCTATTGGTTACAAAGCTAGACGAGTGACTGGCGGGTCCATATACGAAGTTCAAGCATAAAATGTTTGAAAACATTCACGAGGGTACGTGATCAGATGGGATTAAATTCAGGATGGACGAATGATTTTGAAATTTTTTGGGTAGATTCGGCCTTAGAACCTTAATGGACGCTTCACCACTGAGACTTCTTGATGGATTTTTATAAACTTTACTAATCATCGTCGCTTTGACGACATCGTGATGATTAATGCCTGTCTCTATTGATACTATCTACAAGGTCAGACCTGGACACCACATCTACTTGTTAGGTTAGTCGCCTCCAACTAATATTGGATGATTGCGGTATATCCCTTGCTACTGAGCTTACGCTTAATTTGAATGATTCTAAAATTGTTCCAGCGTGATCGAGTGGCTGCTTAGTGACTGGCAAGTGTCCAACGGAGGACTTCAAATAAAAACAGAAAGAACAGAGGGGCCAGCTATAACTGGCTGGGTCAGTCAGGTCGAAGATCGGAGGGAGGGAGGCAACTGCATACCACGGACATTATGACCGTCCCTATTAAAGCGTTGTTGTGTTCAAACCATCAGTCGGTTTGATCACAGCTTCCTTTTTCTTATGGGACATTTATATATCCAGCTACCTAAACATAAAGTGGTGGTGCATTTGTAACGAATCCTCAACACACAAATTTACATAAAAAACGTGAAGAGGAAAGAAAGAGGAAGAGAAAAGAGCGAGGTTAGTGCACTTGGCGCCTACACTACGTAGGTCGCACTGCCTCAGGGAGTCGTATCTGTGCAGCGACTCGGGCGTTGGAGAAAGCAGCAGCACCTTTCAACGAAAGCCCCCTGTTTTTGTTAGACGCGCAGTTCTCACGGAAACGATGCAAAGGAGGAGCCGAAAATCGGTTTCGGGTTTCGGTCCATTACTGGCCTGCTTTCCCAGCGCGCACTCAGAAGGAAACTGCAACTTTGCACAATACTATCTTGTAGCCTTTCCCACTGTAGTTCGATGGGCAACTCTGTAACCCCCGGCATAACGCACTGTTCTTCGTCTAATCGCAATTATCTCCTCTATCTTCCTTTAATCCCACCTGGTAAGGATTCCAAACTGACGAACAATAACATACGGTCGAACTAGACTTATGTAAGCGATTTCTCTTAATCGATTTAGGTTTTCTCAGGATTATTCCTATTAACCTCTCGTATCTGAGTCTTCTGCTGGTAGTTTTATGTGGACTTTCCACCTTAGGTCGATCCGAACGAATGTTCCTCGATATTTTATGATTATTGCTATTTCTGGTGATTTAGCGCCTTTAGTTTGTGAATACGAATGAGTGTTTATGCCTGTTGATGTCAAATATGTTAAATTTATTTACGTATAGGCTCAAGTAACACTCCTTGCACCAACTGCCGATAGTCTGCATGCCTTCCTGCAATTATCTAAAACTGTCTTGTGGGCGGTAAATGCAGAGTTTCTTCTGGAGAGTAAAATGATAACTTCAGGGAATGCAGTCGTGGTTTCGACAGGTTCAAACCCCGTTATTTACAAGGTGCAACTGCAGCAAGAAAAGTAGTCTGCGTGGAAATTGAAAACTACGCTCTACAAAGCGCACACGCACTAGCGCCACCGCACTACCAAAGCTGACGTCGTCAGAAGTTAAGTATTAATAAATGCGTGCGGTGGCTTTAACTTTGTCCCTCCGCTTATGACAAGTAGATTGTGCAACGCACATCTGATCTGTACTTAGCTATAACCATTCTGACGAAAGCTGACTTTGAGTGGATTTAACTCAGCTGACAAACTTGCCCGCGAAAGGCAAAGGTCCCGAGTTCGAGTCTCGGTCCGGGCACACAGTTTTAATCTGCCAGGAAGTTTCTTATCAGCGCACACTCCGCTGCAGAGTGAAAATCTCATTCAGCTGACAAACTTTCAGGTTGTGAGATTTTTGAGATGACCTGGTCCCTGTGAACAAAAGTACGAAGTACCCATTCACGCTGAGCCTTATCGTGACAATTATCCTACGGTCGCAGGTTCGAATTCTGCCTCGGGCATGGATGTATGTGATGTCCTTAGGTTAGTTAGGTTTAAGTAGTTCTAAGTTCTAGGGGACTGATGACCTCAGAAGTTAAGTCCCATAGTGCTCAGAGCCGTTTGAACCATTTTTTTGACAACTATCCTGCAGATACAAGTCGATCTGAGTATGCTTCATGTAAAAGGCAAGACGTGACTTGTTCATACGAGAGTGACACGTGGACGGTAACCAGTTCCGACAGGAAGAGAAAATTAAGACTGTGTACTGGACCGGAACTCTAAAGTGAGACATTCGCCTTTCGCAGGCAAGTGTTCAGAAGACTGAGGTAGCCGAGCAGAACTCACTACCCACAATTGGCCACGGAAGGCGTAGATCCCAGGCTGGGGTTCCTGCACGACACGATGTTATAATCTGCCAGAAAGTTTCATATCAGGACACAATCCGCTGCAGAGGGCAGATTCATTCTGGAAATGAGAGAATAGAACATTTTGAGAGGTCCTTCAACAGAAGAACGTTGATAAAATGGGTAGATCGGATAACCGATAGAGATATGTCGTATAGCTTGACTATAAGAAGTGAGCTGTTGGTAATTTGGGGGGGGGGGGGTTGGTTCAAAGTGAATACATGTACATGGGTTTTAAGGCTTTGTGACATTTATTATATTAAACTTAAAATTATAAATAATTCATCAAGTGAAAGAGCAACTTAAACAGTTTCTCTTAAAAGTATTCAATGTGAGCACCATTCTTCACACAGTCGATAGGCGAGTTCTTTCAAACCTTTATCAGTGTGTCGGGAGTAATTGTTGCAACAAAGCTGTTTCTAAAGCGGAGTAGAGCAGCTGATAACGAAAGCACACAGAAATGATCCTTTATGAACTCCCAAAGGCAGAAATGGCATGACGTCAGATCGTGTGTGAACGTGGTCATGCAAAAACAAGCTTCGTAATCCGACCACTTGCGGCCAATACAGCGGTACGGAACAACGTCATGTAACTAATCGCGTACTAATTATGTCAGTGAGGCGGCACACCATCTAGCTGCAGATAAAGTTCTGTGGTTCAGTTTCTTCAGAAAAGAGCCATAGTTCTAGCGCATCAAGATAAGAAAAACCACTTACAGTTGCTTCATCGATAAAGAAAGGCCCGTAAACTTTCCGCGGGGATAGGGCGCAAAAACATTCAGTTTAGGGAGTGTCATTGGAACTATACTACTTCGTGGGGATTTTCTGACCCCCAAGATGAGCACATTGTGTTTGTTAACATTCCACTTTGGTGAAACGTCGATTCATCACCGAAGACGACACGATCCAGAAAGTCGTCAGGCAGCAACATTTCGTATGTAAACAAGTTATACAAAACTGCAACCAGTCACTTTTTTGGAATAATTATGTTTTATTCCATGAGCTGGATTTCTAACCTCTTCAGGTTCATCTTCAGATGGTTTCAGGAAGTTAAATCATTATTGCTAGCATAATGCTGGGTGTGAGTCACGGTTCTAAAATATCCGTAATGGATAAGCATAATTAGTAACATTTCGTTTGCAAAGTTGGCATTTAAACCATAGTCTATAGGCTTTAGGCCTTGTAATAACTGCAAACGAAAAGGACGTAGTTGTAAGAGTCTCCTTCAGTCTCCACGCAGACTTCACTAATCCACGACTATCCGTCCGAACTGATTTCTTGGAGCTACGCGTGAAAGACTATAACTTGGTTATCACGTTATAAACATTCTCTCGGTCGTTCCATATTGTGCCCTTTTTGCAGGTACACAAACATAACTTGGGAGCTGCTCCTTCATTTTATGTATTATTTGTAACTATGTTAAATGTAATAAATGTTACAAAGCCTTAAATCCCGTTTATTCATTTTTGAATCGCTATGTACACCTACTGAGTCACTCGCTTGTTGAAGTGGGAAGTGTCCGGGAATGGGAGGAAAATTGTAGAGGGAAACCAAGTCTTGGAATAGTAAGTAGGTTCGAATGACTGTAGGTTGATATAATGCAGAGATGAAGAGGCTTTCACAGAATAAACAACGACGGAGAGCTGCAGCAAACAAGTTTTAGGACTGAAGACGTCACGACGAAGGACCTGCTGCGTTCTATCTGTTAGGAAGTCCTGAGTCAAATCTGAGACTTTACCCGATATTATGTAAGGTCGTATTGTGTTCGCTAAACGACAATGCGACTCTGCATCCAATACTTTCTGAAAGTCACAGAGCATAGGACCAACTTGGGCGTCGTTATCTACGTCTTTCTAGGCCTTGCGTACTATTAGAACAGCGGAGTCTTAGATCCTTGTCCGCAACACCTAAGTTGATTTCTACGACGGAAATTGTTCGTTCGCGAGTGTAAAGTGTGTATCGTAATTCTACAACAGATTGATGTAAGCGATCTAGGGCTATATTTCTGCGCATCTGACAGACGACCATTTTTCAAAATGGGAATCAAATGAGTCTTAAGGCGTCAGCAGACGGACCGTATTTTCGAACGTAGACGTCGAGCGTGCCGAGTTTAACGTGCTGTTGAACGTTCAGAAACGATGAGAGTTGTATATGCGCTACATGTGCCTCACGTAGCGTGCGCGTACGCGGTCGCAGTTGTCCCCTGCGGCAGTTGCCGGCTATATCTGGCTCTCTGTAGTGCGCATAAATAAAAACTTTAATTTCCATGAATACGTTAAAAGACAAAGGAAAGTACAATGCCCAATTAATGACATCGGATTATAAAAGTTTCATTCCAAATAATGCAGTGAAAGTTCATAATAGTTCTCGAAATAAGATAATTACTTCATCATTCTCACTTTCTAGTGAAACCCTAAATCATTCTTACTTGACCACTGTTACTATTCAGTAGCAGAATCTTCACAACTTGTGAAATACAAAACTTGAAATGAAGTACAAAGTATCTTACTGCAAGCAGTGCAAGCTATCTTGTCCATAAAGCCAGTCGAACAATCTCCCTCCTAAGAAAGAGCGCTCTTAGATTTACATATTACAGAATATACCTCCATTAAACCAATAAAGTATCAGAACCAGTTAGAAAAAGCGAAGGTCGGAAAATAAATAAATAAAATTGGGCCCACTGAGACGCGAACCAGGAACGTATCCCAATTATGCGTCTGTACTCGTTACGCTGCACTGAGTACGAAAGGTTGACAACCGTATTTTTCATCTTACCATCTCATGAAAGCCTTAATCGTAGGTATGTTACGAAGTGATGTCTAATTATAACAAACTGTACCAAGAACAATGAGTTTTTGATGGAGCCTCAGTGTGTCGTCGCCTCGAAACGTCATACTTTTGTTATACGCAAGTTAGAATAATTCTTTAAGCAACAGTATGCGTCATTTTATTACAACAAATCGTACAATTAACGACAAGCCTTAGAGAGACTCAATGCTGGTCCTTAGAAATGGTATGTATACATATTGGCTTCTACTGAAAGCCAATATGGCGTCTCGTACTCTGTATTGAAGAGAGATGGCGTCACGTAACTTAGGCAGCGTTTCTTCCATCTCATTGGTCTGCTTTCAAACGCATGCTACATGTTGCTCTGCACATTCGGAACTTTTTGTAGGAAACTCGGCTCGTCAACATTCGAATGATGCACGGCCCGTGTACCGACGGCTTTATTCTAATCGCCTGGAAGTCTCGGCCGCTCTGTTTTGCTGCCAGCCAAGTTCGTAGCATTTGGCCGCGGCAGAAGTTTCTGGAACGCGGCTGAGACGGCTGGAGGCGCCGGCACAGCACAGCACTTGCTCCAGCTGGCTGGTCGGCGCCTGATGAGGAGGGCTATTGCCGAGATTGGCGTGGGCGCGCGTGACTCAGACACGCTGTGCCGTGCTACGGCGTGGGCTGGCGGCCCACAATCGTCACCAAAGATAACACCAACACGAGGATCACAGGTAGGCACTCCATAACACAGCACAAATGCCGAGTTCACCGTAAATTGCCAAAATAAAACTGCTCCCGAAGATTTTTGTAGCTCCATCACGAAGTAAGTTATAGTTCAGGGGTGTCCAAACCGTGGCCCGCGGGTCGCATGCGACCCAAAGCAAGTGTCAGTGCGGTCCAAGAAGTGTGTGTCTATCGCACGACCGGTAAAAAAAATCAATAAAATTCGGTTTATGTAAACTTATGATAAAATGAACATTTTCAATTTGAAACTCTCGTCACGCTTCCGACCTCCCTGCATGATGCGCAGCTTCACTCCCGACGTCCATGGATAGGTTCATCTTTGCAACCACGACACCATGCAGCGCGGTACAGATGAGCCCAACAACATGACATGAACCCTATCGAACATGCCTGGTATGGATCGAAAAGAGCTGTTTGTGGACGACGTGACGCACCAACCACTCTGAGGGATCTACGCCGAATCGCCGGACCAACAGTGCCTTGATGAACTTGTGGATAATATGCCACGACGAAAATAGGCATGCATCAGTGCAAGAGAATGTGCTACTGGGTATTAGAGGCGTTGGTGTGTGCAGTAGTCTGGACCACCACCTCTGAAGGTCTCGCTGTATGGTGGTACAACATGCAATGTTTTTTCATGAGCAACAAAAATGGCGGAAATGTTTATGTTGATCTCTAGTCCAATATTCTGTACAGGTTCCGGAACTCGCGGAACCGATGTGATGCAAAACTTTTTGGTGTGTGTGTGTGTGTGTGTGTGTGTGTGTGTGTGTGTGTGTGTGTGTATGTGTGTGTATGTGTGTGTGTGTGTGTGTGTGTATGTGTGTGTGTGTGTGTGTGTGTGTGTAAAGTATGGATTTTTTAAGGGCCTCAAAATAAGCAAAACCTTCAGTTACAATTTAATGAAAATCGTACAAAAATAGGTAAATTATACGTTGCTGACTTATTATACAAAACACACAATAATAAAGTACGCAAAAAACACTTTATTCATCCCTATGTGAATTGATAAAATTGTTTCCATTAACGGGAAGTACGCAGTGGTTTTTTATTTTTCGACTAACTGTTTGTCATGCTGGGTGGAAGAGAGTTGAAGACGTATGTCACGTTCAGCTCCCAGTTGCTGCGGCAGTTTGTCTTCGTCGCCGTCGTAATACAGCTCAAAATAATCTTGTTCAGGTGTCCTCCCATGATAACCGTCTAATTGCGCTGGGAACGAATGATGTTTTATGTCGGTTACAAAATAATCTTCGCACAGTACTGAAAACTGGCGCTAAAGAGGGCGTGATTTAACGTAATTGATTATTTTTGCTGCTGCATCAGTAACCTATTTTTTTTCCACATAAGTGCTCGTCGATGCCTGATACAACGGCTCAAACTAAAGTTTGATGGTTCACTTCTCATTAGTGATTGTTTTACCAGTCATTGCCGTGCTCCCGTCTGTACAAATATCGACGCAATCGTTCCTGTTACGATGGTTTATTTCAAAACATTATTAGTCGTGTTAAAAATTTATTTTCCAGTAGTGTTAATTGGCAGCGATGCGCACATAAGCAAGTCTTCGAGTCAGTGTTTATGGTAAAATTATCAGCAAGATGGCTAGTCCAGCAGAATCAGTCAACTCCTCTGTCTTCAAGACGAATTTGTTATGTTGATGGCGACCAAGTAATTCTTTGTTGATATTGTCTGCGAGGTAGTTTCTTCGTTGCGAAACAGTGTCATTCGAAAACGGCACTTTTTGAAGATGCTTTGCAGACTTTCCGTCGATCATACATTGTGTTATGTCTGCCACATTTCGTATTGAATCTGTAGCTATTGAATTTGTAGCGACAGTGTGCGCTTTGCTTGCTTGTGAAGTGCGACGGCTGACCAAATACGAAGGGAAGGTGGTCAGCGCGGCCGCTGGGTGCATGTATAGTGACGAGTATAGAGTCGCTACATACTACTCACATAAGATAAAATCTTTCTGTTGGTAGTTCCCGATCGCAGCATTACTGTAGATTTATTATGCTGCGTGTCGCATAATTTCCGGCTGTTACACAATAGAGAGAAACTTTTATAAACTACCATTGATACATTTGTGTTGTTTTTTATCTGTGTGTGCTAAGACTTGATGTGCGTTGTTCTTCAGGTTGAAATTATTTTGACGGAGCTCTTGCGGAGCCCCAGGAGTCAATGGAGCACAGGTTCAGTGTCGCTGCTCTGGAAGATACTGGACTCCATATATGAATAACCTGGAAGGAAACGGTTTATCGTTAAATAGCACGGATTTAGAAAATATCGTTCCTGTGAAACACAACTATCCCTTCAGTCTCACGAAGTAGTGAGGGCCATCGTCAGGGGATGTCAAATTGATTCCATATTTTTATATTTCCTGAAGGCCCGTGACACCGTTCCTCAACAGATACCTCTAATCAAATTGCGTACCTATGGACTATCGCATTAGTTGGGCGACTGGATTCGTGAATTTCTGTCAGAAATGCCGCAGTTCGTAGTAACTGACGGAAAATTATCGAGTAAAACGTACAAGGTTTCTTGTCTGTTCCGACTCGCTTAGTGCACTGCAAACACTTCACCGAATGTGTCCAGTAGCCCAGCTGATTCAGCTCGTCTATGACTCCTTACAGCGGCGCCAACACCGTGTCAAAGATATGATCTTTTGCTGAGTACCTGGCTACATCGGTATACAAGGAAACGACATGGGTGACAAAGCGGCCAAGGAAGCATGTCGGGATGGTGTTGTCTGTCATTGTCCCATCCCGTTGCACGCCATCTCATTTTCTGACAGACGCATCATACGTCAATAAGAGACTGCATGGTTGCAGGTGACTGAATGGTTACAGGTGACAGAAAACAAACTGCGGTGGCTCAAATCGACCACAAAGGCAGGGCGGATTTCATGCCAGCCTTTCCACTGGAAGGAGGTTACACTTACCCGACTGCGCATCGGACACAGCCCTTTAACACACGGCTACCTCCTCCGGCGGAAGGATCCACCACTCCGTGAAGTTTGTGGCGTGCCACTTTCAGTTCGGCATATTTTGGTAACGTGTGTCCTATGTACCGTAATTAGGGCAGCTCACAGTCTCGCTGGAGATCTGCCCACCATCCTCGCGGATATTGATTCCAGTGTTAAGAATGGTGAAATTTTGTGAACTGTCAAGCCTCATCCATAAATGGGCGGGGGAGGGAGTCAGATTTTAATACATTATAAGCTGCTCCGCATGTGGGGACAGCTTTCGTCCCCATCCATGAGATTTGCATGCTGACATTTCGTCAGGGCGCTGATGACAATGATGTCGAGCGCCTCTCATATCAAATCGAGTAAAACAGAAGTAATATCTAGCATTCCACAAGGAAGTATTACAGGTTCTGTGCTGTTCTCCCCCTGCGGGTTCGGGGGTTAGAATAGGCCCGCGGTATTCCTGCCTGTCGTACGAGGCGACTAAAAGGAGTCTCACATGTTTCGGCCTTATGTGATGGTCCCCTCTCGGGTTTGACCTCCATCTTTCTAAATTATTCCGAAGAGCGAGCCAATTGGGGAAGGGCGCCTTACGTGGTGCACTGTATCCGTCGTGCATTGAGACCTTTAGCCGGCTTTTTCGTCGTTGCAATGGTGTTCCGCTCGTTTTCCATCTCTTGGGCGAGGATACGTCCCTGGATGCGATTCCCACGCTGCACTCTGCAGTGTTTCTTTTAACTGCGACGACGACCTTGGACAGTTTTGCACCTAAGATCCAGCACGGTAGCCAGTCCGTTGTGGTGGGGCCGCCATGTACCCTCTTGGTTGTAGCCCCCTGACAACACAGGGATCGCTCTACTGATGCCTGCGCCGTTAACTCCCCACGTATGCCAAGGAGTAGATGCCCGTCTCCCTGGGGCATCAGGACTCCCGGCAATGGACATCCTGCCAGGTGGCTATTGCTGCGGCTGGGTGGCGCCCGTGGGGAGGGCCCTTGGTCGGAGTAGGTGGCATCAGGGCGGATGACCCGCAATGAAGCGTGGTACATCATCTCTCGCTGGCGGCCAGCCGCCAGCAGTCTCTAAGCGTTCTCGGGCTCAATTTAATGCTGAAAAGTACAATCCGAAAACGTTCCCCTCTCTGGCCACGCCGTGGGAGGAGCGTAAGTCTCAGGATGGAGGTAATAGTTATTCGCCCCGATTCTTGGTTTGTACGAGAGCTGATGGGGAGTCTTTTCTCTCCACAAAGCCTCAGTTCTTCGTCGAGCATTTAGAGGACAAGTTTGGGGAGGTGGAGGGCTTGTCTAAAATGCGCTCTGGCTCAGTACTGATACAAACGGCATCCTCCGCCCAGTCACGCAGGTTACTTGCTTGTGACAAGTTGGGGGATGTTAACGTTACTATTACTCCACATAAGAGTTTAAATATGGTCCAGGGTGTTATTTTCCATAGGGACCTCCTTTTGCAGTCTGATGACGAGCTGCGCGCCAACTTAGAACGTAGAGGTGTTCATTTCGTCCGGCGCGTTCATCGGGGTCCGAGGGACAATCAGGTTGCTACCGGTGCCTTCATCTTGGCCTTCGAGGGTGATACGTTACCGGAAAAGGTCAAGGTGATGGTCTACCGATGTGACGTCAAGCCCTATATCCCTCCCCCGATGCGGTGCTTCAAGTGCTGGAAGTTCGGCCATATGTCTTCCCGCTGCACTTCCAGCCTCACATGTCGAGATTGCGGACGCCCATCTCATCCCGATACTCCATGTGCCCCGCCTCCCATCTGTGTCAACTGCGGGGAGCACCATTCACCTTGCTCGCCTGACTGCAAAGTCTTTCAGAAAGAGCGCAAAATTATGGAATATAAGACCCTGGACCGGCTGAGCTATACTGAGGCCAAAAGGAAATATGACAGACTCCATCCTGTGAGAATGACATCTTCTTATGCAGCTGCTACGACAACTGTGCTAGCCCCATCAGTTTCGAGACTTCCAGCCAGCTCGATAAGCAGTACGACTCCTCCTGCCCCCTTGCCTGTGGGGGGCTCTACCCAACCGGTTGCTCCTGCACCACCTACCTCAGGAGCAACCTCCTCCCACCCGTCGGGGACGTCCGTCCCCGCTTCTCAGCCGGAGAAGCGTCTAACTTCTTCGGCTACTCTCGCCCGTAAGAGTTCCCTTGGGACCCTCCCTTCCCAGGGTTCCACCAGCGGGAAGGATGACGGCCGCCAGTGGCATAAGTCCTCACCAGCGGCCGGGCGTAGGGCTTCACGATCCTCCTCTGTCCCGGAGACTGAATCGGTGAAGCCTTCCCAGCCGGTGCAACCCAAGGTTCAGCGAGAGAAGTCCAAGAGAAAGACCTCTAAGGCCAAAGAACTTGCGGTGGCGCCAACCCCACCGCACCTTTCGCGCTCTGCGTCTGAGGATGCAGTCGAGATTCTAGCGTCCGCTGAGGACCTTGATCTCGCTGGTCCCTCAGACGCCATGGATGCCTCTCGTACGGGTACTGAATCGGTGGCAGTGAGTGAACAAGCGGCGTAAATTGCCTTCCCAGTCCTTTCACGCCTTTCTCAGCCATGGACAATATCATCCTCCAGTGGAACTGCGGCGGTTTTTTCCACCATCTAGCTGAGCTCCAACAACTTATCAGCCGTCACCCTTTCTTCTGCATAGCTCTTCAGGAAACTAGGTTTCCAGCAATGCGAACCCCCGCCCTCCGTGGCTATCGGGGTTATTATAAGAACAGGGCAGCGTATGAAAGGGTGTCGGGTGGCGTCTGCCTCTATGTCCTTCACACTCTGCACAGCGAGTCTGTCCCTCTCCACACACCTTTAGAGGCTGTCGCTGTTCGGGTGTGGACGCCACAGGCTGTTACCGTCTGCAGTCTTTACCTTCCACCGGATGGTGATGTCTCGCAGCATGTCCTGGCTGCGCTGATAGCCCAATTGCCGCCACCTTTCTTGCTATTGGGCGACTTCAACGCCCATAACCCTCTGTGGGGTGGGTCAGTGGCAACAGGTCGAGGCGCCATCGTTGAGCATTTATTGTCGCAGCTCGATCTCTCGATTTTAAATGATGGTGCCTTCACACACTTCAGTGTGGCGCATGGCACATACTCCGCCATTGACCTTTCAATATGTAGCCCTAGCCTCTTACCGTCTCTCCAATGGAGTGTGCATGACGACCTGTGTGGTAGTGACCACTTTCCGATCTTTCTGTCACTACCACAGCGTCACTCTTCTGGGCGCCCTAGCAGATGGGCTATGAATAAGGCTGACTGGGACTTGTTCTCCTCCACTGCCGCTATTGAGCCTCTCTCTAGTGATGACATTGATGCGGTGGTTCAATCGGTCACCACCGGCATCGTTACTGCCGCCGAATCTGCCATTCCCCGTTCTTCTGGGTCCCCTCGGCGGAAGGCTGTGCCTTGGTGGTCGCCTGAAATCGCTGAAGCGATTAAAGATCGCCGGCGGGCGCTCCAGCGTCACAAGCGACATCCCTCCTTAGACCACCTTATCGCCTTCAAACGGCTGCGTGCGCGGGCCCGCCTCCTTATCCGCCAAGGCAAGAAGGAGTGCTGGGAGCGGTATGTGTCCACCATTGGCCTCCATGTCACTCCTTCGCAGGTCTGGGCCAAGATTCGACGCGTCTACGGCTATCGGACCCCTGCCAGCGTCCCTGCGCTCTCACTGAATGGAGCAGTTTGTACTGACTCCGACGTCATTGCAAACCGCTTAGCAGAGCATTTTGCTATGAGTTCCGCTTCTGCGAATTACCCCCAGGCCTTCCGCTCCATTAAAGAGCGGATGGAACGTCGGAGCCTTTCTTTTCGCACCGACGCTTCTGAACCCTACAACGCTCCATTCAGTGAGTGGGAATTTCAGAGTGCCCTTGCTGCTTGCCCTGATACCGCTCCCGGGCCAGATCGCATCCACTGTCAGATGCTGAAACACCTTTCAGTGGACTGCAAGCGACGCCTCCTCGACCTTTACAACCGTCTCTGGGTCGAGGGCGAGTTTCCGTCGCAATGGCGGGAAAGTATTGTCATCCCCATTTTGAAACCTGGAAAGAACCCTCTGGAGGTGGACAGCTACCGTCCCATTAGTCTCACCAACGTTCTTTGCAAGTTGCTTGAACGGATGGTGAGCCGGCGCTTAAATTGGGTACTGGAGTCTCGGGGCCTTCTGGCTCCGTCTCAGGGTGGGTTCCGGAAAGGCCGCTCCGCCGCCGACAATCTGGTGAGCCTGGAGTCGGCCATCCGTACTGCCTTTGCCCGCCGTCAGCACCTGGTCGCTGTCTTTTTCGACATGCGGAAGGCGTACGATACGACATGGCGTCATCACATCCTTTCTACGCTTCATGGATGGGGTCTTCGGGGCCCTCTGCCGATCTTTATCCGCAATTTCCTGTCGTATCGTACCTTCCGCGTGCAAGTCGCAGCCTCCTATAGTTCCACCCACGTCCAGGAGAACGGTGTGCCACAGGGTTCTGTTTTAAGTGTCTGCCTGTTTTTAATAGCCATTAACGGGCTCGCTGCGGCCGTGGGAAATTCTGTCTCTGCTTCCCTGTATGCTGACGACTTCTGCCTTTATTACAGCTCTACTGGCATTGCAGCTGTTGAACGTCAGCTACAGGGCGCTATCCGTAAGGCGCAGTCTTGGGCTGTAGAGCATGGGTTTCAGTTTTCGGCAGCCAAGACCCGCGTTATGCATTTCTGCCAGCGCCGAACAGTCCATCCTGGGCCGCGGCTTTATCTTGGCGACGAACTCCTTGCTGTGGTGGAAACCCACAGGTTTTTGGGGGTGGTTTTCGATGCCCGGTTGACTTGGCTGCCTCATATCCGGCAGCTTAAACAGACGTGTTGGCGGCATCTAAACGCTCTGAGATGCTTGAGCCACACCCACTGGGGCGCCGACCGCTCTACCCTGTTGCGGCTCTACCAGGCGTTAATCCAGTCTCGCCTGGATTATGGGTGCCTAGCTTATGGCTCAGCATCCCCATCTGCGTTGCGGGTGCTGGACCCAATTCTCCACAGCGGGATACGCCTTGCCACTGGTGCTTTCCGCACCAGCCCTGTGGACAGTGTACTAGTGGAGGCAGGTGTACCTCCACTGCGGTTCCGGCGCCAACGTTTGCTGGCCGCTTATGCGGCCCATGTTCTAAGCTTGCCCGGGCATCCAAATTATCGTGTCCTGTTCCCGCAGTCAGTCGTCCATCTGCCAGACCGTCGGCCCCGGTCGGGTTGTCCGATCGCCGTACGCGTCAAGGAGCTTCTCTGTGGGCTTGGGTTTTTCCCTGTTCCACCTCCTTTCCGGGCGCCTCTGCGTACACCCCCGTGGTGTGTTCCTCGCCCTTGCCTTCGGCTCGACTTGACACAGGGCTCGAAGGACTCGGTCCCTCCAGAGGCCTTCCGCTGCCGCTTTTATTCCATCCTGGCCACGTATCAGGGCTCTGGAATTGTTTACACCGACGGTTCGATGGTTGCTGGTCGTGTCGGGTATGCGCTAACTCTAGGGGACCATTCCGAACAACGGTCCTTGGCGGCTGGCTGCAGCGTTTACACTGCTGAGCTAGTCGCCATCTTTAGAGCCCTAGAGTATATCCGCTCCTGCTCAGGTGAGTCCTTCGTTATCTGTAGCGATTCCCTGAGCGGTTTACGAGCTCTCGACCAGTGTTTTCCTCGTTCTCGTCTGGTGATGGCTATCCATGAGTCCCTGCATACTCTTGCGCGTTGCGGCCGCTCTGTGGTCTTTGTGTGGACCCCCGGTCATGTCGGTATCCCGGGCAATGAACATGTTGACCGCCTGGCGAAAGAGGCCACGAGTAAACCATCTCTGGATGTTGGCCTCCCAGAGGCTGATTTGCGGGCGGTCCTCCGCCGAAAAGTTTTTGCGCTTCGGGACGCTGAATGGCGCGATCGGATTACACCCAATAAACTCCGTGCCATTAAGGAGACGACGACTGTGTGGCGGTCCTCCATGCGAGCCAACCGCAGGGACTCAGTCGTCCTTTGTCGGCTCCGCATTGGCCACTCCCGGCTAACACACAGTTATTTACTGCGCCGGGAGGACCCACCTGTATGTCGCTGCGGGGCGGCTTTGACGGTGGCCCACATTCTGTTGGCCTGCCCCCTTTTAGCTGTGGTCAGGCAGACATTTGCGCTGCCTGATACGCTCCCTGCCGTTTTATCCGATGACCCTGTTATGGCTGCCTTAGTTTTACGTTTTATTAGGGCAGGGAGTTTTTATTCTTTCATCTGAGTGTTTCTGTTTTATTTTTTGTTTTGATTCTGGCCTTTGGCCTATGATTTTAAACTGATCTTTTAATGTGTTTCTAAGTGGTTGGCTTTTCCTTTTTTATTTCTATGGTCGGCCAACCACTGTCACACTCTGTGTGGTTTTAGTTCGTTTTGTCTTGTCCTTGTCTCCGTTTCTCTTGTTCTGTATCGTCTGTGATCTATTCTGTTCCTCGTTTTTATTCTCTGTGGATGTTCTTTGTCTTTGGAAAAAGGGACCGATGACCGTAGCAGTCTGGTCCCTTTCATCCCCCAAACCAACCAACTCGCATCAGATGGTACTGACGGAGGAATTGGGGTGGTAATCATTTAAACCAAGGCGTTTTTCATTGCGTCAGGATCTTCTCGTGACATTTCAGTCACCAACTTTCTTCTCAGACTGCGCAAATATTATGTGTAGTAGCCATCATAATATTGAAATAAAATTACATAATTGTGTTTTGCAACATTGCTAAAGTACCATTATATTAACGTACTCCTGCTAGTGGTAAAGATACATCAGTAGAGAAATGGCATCCTCTAAAATAGGAATATGCCATAATTATCCACAGTCTGTTGCGTTTACGGTCGTAAGTAATTCCATACTAACTGACACGATCAAAGTGCATGATTGGAATCTAAATTATAATTTATAACACCCAGGTTAGTTGATTAAAGCAAAATTCTTAACTCTGAACTCATGGGTGAGTCTTCCTCTACTAAACAGCATCCGACTAAGACTAGTGTTCCCTGTATATCTTAGACCGTTATGAATTGCGTAGACGATAAAGTGTTTAATTGGTGAATCGTAAACATTAAGGATCCGTTACTTAAAAAGAATGGAAGTTTAAAGGAGACGGTCTAGTGAGAACTATACTGTTTTCTTACTAAGATTTCCATTTGAGTTCCCCGAGCATTTGTGTTACTGTCGTAAGCGCTATACTGCCCAGTTACAATCCTCTTAGCGTATCTGCGAATCCCTTAGATGTGTGCTGCCACGTCTACTACGTAAGTGCTTCAGTGTAATTTGTTGCACTAGCAACCAATGAGATTTCCTTTACAGCTGTTCTGCTAGTCCACAGAATACTTTAAACAGGTCCAATGTTAATTGTACATTATCGTCCCATTTCACATTGCTTCTGCGTATTACCCCTAAATACTTGCAGAATGTCATATCGTAAAGATAATAATGCCCATATTCTTGACTCTTCGTCAGGAGGAGGAGGAGGAGGAGGAAGAAGAGGAAGAGACACATACGGTTATGCAACAAAAATAGTTCACCAGTTCCCTTGTGAGCATACAGGTGCTGGCAGATCAAGTTTTTTAAAACAAATTGAAATCATTACTACTTAACAAATCCAACATTAGAGATGAATTTCTAAGTATACGACAGTATGTCTGAACCTGGGTTACATTTATCAACTTTTGTTGTAGATTACGATTTAGAACACTCAGATTCTGAAACTGGCCAGTAAACCTGCTGATACAGTCCCCATCATGGCGAGTTGTCGCCAATATGATCCATGGAACTGGCATAAAAGAGTATTAAGAGTCATCTGTAGTTTCTACCCATGAAGATGCACCTGTCTTGGCTTCTGTGACCATTGAATCGGCGGCAGCCACAAAGCTCGCTGTTTCTTACTCCCCCTGTCTTTGCTGTTTATGAGCAGCGCTACTGTAGTCAAGTACACGTGTGAAGTAGCAAAGAAAGGTGAAAAGTAAATTATAGTTTGTGAGCTATGTGGAAATGTAACTATTTTGTTCCATTCCAGTGATGAATGTGTATGCCCTTCATCATAGTTCCGAAGATTCGTCATCGTACAACGTTCAAACAGCTGAAACGCCTAAGAAGACTGAAAATCATAAAAATGTTTATATAAACAAACTTTTTAAGTTACCATTTCCCTCGAAAATGGGGGGGGGGGGTACAATTAAAACTGATTCGGAATTTCTTGGCAATGCAGTCTAAACAGATGGAGAAACGGAATGTCACGTGGAGTCGCACAACCTATGTAAGTAAGAGATAGGTATGCTGATGGCTTCAACCGTGAAAGTAACTCCCCTAGCAAAGAGTACGTATGAAACTGACTGACAATTAGAAAATTTCTCACGATTACAGCCATACCGATTTATCGACCATTTCAAGGAGTTTCTCTTTATGACTACGACGACGACGATGATGATAAAGGCCAGTTGGGCGTGTCGTTTGCTCTTTTAGCATTTGAAAGATAGGTAAGTGTTGAAATCATCAATTTTTAGTTAATACTACACACTATTCACTGAAAAATAACTCCGTCTGCATTTCGCTCACTCGTACATTACGAAGAAATATGTGCTCTGTAAAATGTATAAAGCCACGAGAAGTCGGTAGAAAAGACGTCTAAACAGCTCAGGCTCCTGCACTCTGCTATTAGGAAACGTATTTTTACCATGACACCATGTCCACCATTTATAAAAGTGTGCAGCATACGCAATCTACTGAAAATTTGCCTCGTTTTCGATTCGTATCCGAGGTTCGCGAGCGTTAATCAATATTTCAACTTCACGTACACTAATCTGATCTGTACAGTCGTATTTCCATACCCAGAGAAAAATAGACGCTTGTTTGTACGGAATCTTTAGCACTAATATGTCGGCACAACTACCTACTGAAGTATTTACCATTGTACTTCCTGTATAATGTTGACGCCAGTGTGACGTCCTTCCGTTCATTTACATGTCCTCTTTGCTGTAATTTGTAGTCTGGTTAAGTGCCCGTGGCTTCTTGTGTAAGTAATGATTTCCATGGCAATCTGTTCTCCAGAATAAGCATTTTCAGTTATTCATTGACGTCACTCTTCAAATTGTAGCTCATGGCAATTACCGTTCATAGGAGATATTTTTTCCTTTAAGGCAGCTGTTCGTAGTACAGCCTCGTATGTGGCACTCCCATTGTTGCATGGTGCAAGATTTTCGATTTAAGTTCTTTTTAGTGCAGGCAGTATTGTAAATGGGGCAACCAGAACTATGAGAAATCATCTTGGATATTAACAAATCGCTTCAATTGTATTTAGTCCTTTATTTTTAGGTCACTACCGGTTTCATGGTAAGGTGAACATATACGTAAAACATTAGAGCTAAAATGCCATTCGTTGTCAGTCAGAACAAAATACCAAAAGACGGTACGTCACTGAATAAAATAGCCGGCTGCTTGGATTTCAATCCAATGTGGTGGATGGGAGACAGCACGCGGTTGCGTCCCCTGTTCCACGATTGCATACAGACCGGAGAAACAGGTACAAAGTTCCGAGCTTTTTAGCTCTAACTCTTTAGTTATATACTCACCTGAAGGTGTGGCTTTTAGTGCTACAAAACCGTTAGGGATCTAAAAAGTAAATCGCTTTATCTGTATTTAGTCCTTCACTAATACCTAATATCTTGATAGAGCACTGTGCAGCAGAATGAGTAGTCGCATCGAAGATGGAGAACGACAGAGTGGAGTCTTCCATCTCAAGTATTTTAACAAGAATGATGCGACACGTGAAAAATTCTCATGCTGTGTAGAGCTGTTTTCATCGTGTCAACGTAATAAAGTTTCTGGCTGGATATTTAGCGGTAGTGTGTGACTGCCTGATGGCACATAACGTAATTGATAGAGAGGATGCATGAAATGCATGTGTTGGATTTCTAAATGACGTCCCAGCTGGAGAACGAGCTGACGTAGAGGTAAATCCTTGGCTTAGTGGTTGGAGAAGATTAATCCTCGCCTTTGTCGGTCTCGGAACGCCCTCAGTTTCAGTAAATAAAGAGATAGGGCTGTGTTTGCTACGTAAAGTGTACATCCAAATTTCCTGTGAACCTCTCGTTGTAATCCATAGCAAAATAAAATGACAAAGGAAGCAAGTTAAACTTACGAGGACTGTAAGATATTATGTATTAATCTGATAATGAGCTTATTTTATCTTGATAAAAAGATTTACCATTTACTGTGTTGGCAGAAGAGCCAACACCGTGTTGCTAGAGGAGGCCGAAATGCACGCCTTTAAGCTCACGCAGGCTGGCGTGAGGTCTGGAAAATGACAATGTAATTAATATAGCCAATAAGGTACGTTGCTGCTGGAATAATTAACTTTAATCCATAATTGGTGTACATCGCTCTTGACTGTACAGGTTTTACAATCTCAATATTAACTGGTAATGGCGCCTTGCTAGGTCGTAGAAAATGACATAGCTGAAGGCTATGCTAACTATCGTCTCGGCAAATGAGAGCGTAGTTGTCAGTGTAGCATCGCTAGCAAAGTCGGCTGTACAACTGGGACGAGTGCTAGGACGTCTCCCTAGACCTGCCGTGCGGCGGCGCTCGGTCTGCAATCACTGACAGTGGCGACACGCGGGTCCGTCGTATACTAGCGGACCGCGGCCGATTTAAAGGCTACCACCTAACAAGTGTGGTGTCTGGCGGTGACACCACACCATTTACCTTCAAAGTATGGAAATTTAATAATTTTCTGATTTATTTTTTCGACATAACATACTTGACACAGCAAATTGTCTGTGGAATAGCCGTCCAAAGACAAAGGCTGATTCCTCCTCTCCCGTTAGAAGTAAAAACGGAGATAATAATATCTGTGGATGGTGCAAAGCAATAGAATTGCCAGAAAATTCTGCTCCTTGACGCCTGTAATAACAATGGAAAGGTTTAAGAACAGCATAAATGTCCGGTCGCGTCATGCAGAATGCTAGAAACTGACATGGGTAAGTGTTAGTAGGAGTTAAAGGTGCTGTGGGAGCAAACCTTTTAGCAAATAGCTGACAAAAGATCAAATTTCTTTAATGGCTGGATACAAGCTGTTCGGTAAAACACAAAACTGCAAATAAAGCATTTTAGGTTGCAACATTGTGTGTATGCTACAGAATTTTCTTGCATTGTTCATGATTTAGTTTCTTAAGATATAAGTGGATTTTCAAATACACTCCTGGAAATTGAAATAAGAACACCGTGAATTCATTGTCCCAGGAAGGGGAAACTTTATTGACACATTCCTGGGGTCAGATACATCACATGATCACACTGACAGAACCACAGGCACATAGAGACAGGCAACAGAGCATGCACAATGTCGGCACTAGTACAGTGTATATCCACCTTTCGCAGCAATGCAGGCTGCTATTCTCCCATGGAGACGATCGTAGAGATGCTGGATATAGTCCTGTGGAACGGCTTGCCATGCCATTTCCACCTGGCGCCTCAGTTGGACCAGCGTTCGTGCTGGACGTGCAGACCGCGTGAGACGACGCTTCATCCAGTCCCAAACATGCTCAATGGGGGACAGATCCGGAGATCTTGCTGGCCAGGGTAGTTGACTTTACACCTTCTAGAGCACGTTGGGTGGCACGGGATACATGCGGACGTGCATTGTCCTGTTGGAACAGCAAGTTCCCTTGCCTGTCTAGGAATGGTAGAACGATGGGTTCGATGACGGTTTGGATGTACCGTGCACTATTCAGTGTCCCCTCGACGATCACCAGTGGTGTACGGCCAGTGTAGGAGATCGCTCCCCACACCATGATGCCGGGTGTTGGCCCTGTGTGCCTCGATCGTATGCAGTCCTGATTGTGGCACTCACCTGAACGGCGCCAAACACGCATACGACCATCATTGGCACCAAGGCAGAAGTGACTCTCATCGCTGAAGACGACACGTCTCCATTCGTCCCTCCATTCACGCCTGTCGCGACACCACTGGAGGCGGGCTGCACGATGTTGGGGCGTGAGCGGAAGACGGCCTAACGGTGTGCGGGACCGTAGCCCAGCTTCATGGAGACGGTTGCGAATGGTCCTCGCCGATACCCCAGGAGCAACAGTGTCCCTAATTTGCTGGGAAGTGGCGGTGCGGTCCCCTACGGCACTGCGTAGGATCCTACGGTCTTGGCGTGCATCCGTGCGTCGCTGTGGTCCGGTCCCAGGTCGACGGGCACGTGCACCTTCCGCCGACCACTGGCGACAACATCGATGTACTGTGGAGACCTCACGCCCCACGTGTTGAGCAATTCGGCGGTACGTCCACCCGGCCTCCCGCATGCCCACTATACGCCCTCGCTCAAAGTCCGTCAACTGCACATACGGTTCACGTCCACGCTGTCGCGGCATGCTACCAGTGTTAAAGACTGCGATGCAGCTCCGTATGCCACGGCAAACTGGCCGACACTGACGGCGGCGGTGCACAAATGCTGCGCAGCTAGCGCCATTCGACGGCCAACACCGCGGTTCCTGGTGTGTCCGCTGTGCCGTGCGTGTGATCATTGCTTGTACAGCCCTCTCGCAGTGTCCGGAGCAAGTATGATGGGTCTGACACACCGGTGTCAATGTGTTCTTTTTTCCATTTCCAGGAGTGTAGATCTGTTAAGTTCCAGCGATGTAGCGAGTTTTCATATCTACACGAAAATCACACATCGTCAAAAGAAAAATTGCTGCAAACAGAATGTTCCTGTTTAGTTGCCTCACTTTGGGTAACTGTGTCAACAATGCTACGTACACTAGCAGAACTTGCTGGATTTGGAAGCCTTACACTGAAATAATCTTGACATGCAGGTAATTTGGGATACATGAAAAACTTCCACACGGCCGTATGCTGGACTGACGTTGTATGGATTTTATGCAATTGGTTTTTAACATTGATCTATAAACAATCATGATTCGACCTGTATACTATGTGACAGAGCGGAGTGACGTCGTAGTTAGTCCACTGGACTCACATTCGGGAGAATTATGGTTCAAACCCGCGTGCGACCATCCTGAATTAGGTTTTACGTGTTTTCCCTAAATCATTTCAGGCAAATGCCGGGATGGTTCCTTTGAAAGGGCACGGCCGATTTCCTTTCCTAATGCGATCTTGTGCTCCGTCTCTAATGTCGTCGTTGTCGACGGGACGTTAAACATTAATCTCCTCCTCCTGTAATTGATTTTGTTTTATAATAGTAACATAGTTTTTTTGAAAACTATGTACAAAAGTTACGTGTAGAGTATTGTCGAACAAATCACTCACAATTCGCACAATAAAGAGGAAGTTATTCAGGACAATGAATTAACTGTTCTGTAAGAGATGAGTTACCGTAATTTCGCAGCCATTGTTAAATGTCTGTGCACAGTTGCTCTCCAAATGATCTCCATATGGACATAAATCTGTGTCATTCAACTAGTTCTTTTATGCAAGGGAGAAAACTATATAAGAAGTTTCATATTTGCTTGAAATAATGGCCAATATGGGCTGGGATAAATAAAAAATGTATAAGAGACTTACGTCTAAACAGTTTCTGTTCGTCTCCATACTGGGGCTAAGTTTCGCGGCGTCAGTAGAAACAAACTGTTGTTTGCCTGGTGTCGGTCAATTAGCTTGCAACCGCTGCGCGAGGTGCAGCGTTTAGAGGGTTAGTTTCGCAAGACGCGCAGCCTCGGCAGGGGAACCGGCAACCTCTTGCTACTGCAGAAACCTTCAAGTTTTTCTCTCACAAGCGCCTGTCAGCATCATCAGTCAGAGTTAGCTGAAAGCTTATTACGCGTTAGACTTCTACCAGTGGCCGCTTCAATAGTCTGTTGACCATAATTCCAGGTGTCATAGAGCAGGTTACAAGTTCGGCTCCATGCTACTTCTCTCTCTCTCTCTCTCGTGACATAGGGCAGAACATGGTAGCTTCAGCTTAGAGGGGTCAACTACAGGGGCGAGTGATATTGATAAAAATTGTAAAATCGTGAAAGTGACGTAAATGCGAATGACTTACTCCAGGCCAAAAAACTATTTTAATGATTATTTGAATACGTAAGGACGTCTTGACTCTTTCTTCCCAATTATAAGCAAATTGAAAAATTGTACCAGTGAGAGAAGACACTCTTGAAATGTGGTGTTGTAGAAGAATGTTGAATAAGAAGGGAATATTTCAGATAGCAAACGAGTGTGGTGCTTAATCGAAACGGAAAGAAAAGAAATTTATAGTAAAATTACACAAAAAGGATCACTTGATAGGTACTTCCTAAGGCATCAAGAAACGTAATTTGGTAACTGAAAGAAATGCAGAGATAAAAACTGTATAGAAAGACAAAAGCTTGACTGCAATAAGGTAGTTCAAATGGACGTATGTGGCAGCTGTTGGACATGAGGAGGCTTGCATAGGAGAGACCAACGTGGAGAGCAGTCGTCGAAATGATGGCGGCGACGGCGACAGAACAGAGAAGTCGATTTTTGAAGTTACTTTCATTCACATTCCCTCATTTTGAAATGCGATCTTCGTATCATTCTCATATTAGCTTTACATGCCTGAGCTTCCCTCGCGCACAGTTTCGGAACCACTGTTGCCGACATAAAGACATTTTCCTGTGAGATCAGCTGAAACAACACAATACCTACCCACTCACGCGAAGCTACAGAATATATACTCGTTTTGAATGGCCCTGGGAGGCAATTGGCAGTTTAGTTAAGGTTCATGGGTAAACAAATACGTACCAGGAATTCATTCTGTACAGATTATGTTGATCTCTGAAAGCTTTAGCTAGTTATTTTTTATTTCCGGTAACGTAATTCTTTCACAAACGTTATATTCTTTCTAGTTCGTGCGAAGCAGGCAAACTATTGTGCCAAATGGATTACAAATTGTTTGGAGTGGACTTTAGTCTAGCAAAATCACCACATTTTCCCAATCTCCAGTTGCAATTTTGTATAAATCGCGCAGAGACGCTATCGTTGTTGACATCCAAAAACAACTCGTTTCAGTCTATTCCCCACACATTCGACAGAATTCGTCTCCGGGGAGCAAGCAGGCCACTCTATTCTGCTGATCCTAGCATGCTGAAGGAACATGTTCACGAGAAAAACATGGCGAACATGCGAGTTGTTATCCATCAAGATGAAATTGTCACTAACATGTTGGCATTACGGTACCACTACAGGTTGCAGAATCTCATCAGAGTGCCGCAAAGCAGTGAGAATGCCCTCAACAGCCACGAGAGGCCCCAAGTAACACCTCCCCGAAGCATCATTCCACCACCATCTTGTTGCGCACGTGGGACATTATCTTGGAGGCGTTCGATATTAGTGGGTTATCTCTGAGCACGTTGTCCGCGATTGTCATGATACATAGGTCGTAGTTCCGTAAGTAAACAACTCGAAACCAATCCTGGGACGTCCAATCTGCATGGTCTCTCGTCCATCAGTAACGGAGGCCATGGTGTTGGGGTGTACGGCAGGATGTTCGCGATGGTTGTCGCGAATGGAAATTCGCATTGTTTCTTAATAGTTTGATAAGTCACAAATACTCTTAGAACGTTGAATTTAGTTCAGAAGCACTGAGGCCATGGTTGCTGTGCTCAAAAGTAGTAGATATTAAGCATCTTGTGCACCTGTGGATCGTAGCACTGCCTGTCAATTGGAACGGATTCCGTGTCCACACCACATCAGTTTGACTCCGGTGCACACGTCGAACAACTTAACTGTTTGACAGCCCTCCTGCGTATAACGTGATGATCCGGACCCGATCACTGATGGCGACTGTCATTCGTGGCATGATTTACGTTCACTCTACTGATCCGCAGACCTCTCAGTGCTTCCCACTGGCGCTATACTTTTAACTGGAATGCTGCAATAGAGTGTGGTGTTCTACCTGTAGGTAGCGCTCATGGTGACGGTGTGTATGTTTACAACGTAAGAAGTGACTTGATCAGTACAGGAACAGTCATAATAGTAACACACTGCACGACATATCGGGCTAATGCAACACTTTCGTTGTGTGTATAACGAAGAATTTGTTAGGACTGGTAAAGTTCACGGAATGATTCTTCTCTGAAGTGAAGTGCCGTACAAGCGATAAATCTCAGAAGACGTGTAAAATTCCAGGTGAACAAAAAAGTTTCCTGCAGTTGAGATTGGTGTTTGGCAATAGGCAGTACATACCTGTCATATAGACTTGGTTGATCGTAACAAAATAGTGCGAATGAGGGATTTTAAGTTCAACTTGATGGTTTATCCCTTTAAATGTTAAGGACAGCCTGATAGAATATGTTTTCAATGTGTCAGCTCGATGAGATGAGGTTATCAGCACCATCATAAAAAAACAGCTATAATAAGAGTTCGTTGTGGACGTGTGTGATTTCTGAATGGAGAGAAGGGGGATATTAAAGAAAACGTTTTAATCTTTAATTCACGCAAAGTATTTTTTATTTAGGCACTCGGCTGCAATGATCTTCGGCGGAATAACTTGCACCATAATAGTCAGATGGTTTTGGTCATCCATAAACTTAAATGGTTCAAATGGCTCTGAGCACTATGGGACTCAACTGCTGTGGTCATCAGTCCCCTAGAACTTAGAACTACTTAAACCTAACTAACCTAAGGACATCACACACACCCATGCCCGAGGCAGGATTCGAACCTGTGACCGTAGCAGCAGCGCGGCTCCGGACTGGAGCGCCTAGAACCGCACGGCCACCGCGGCCGGCGTCCATAAACTTGAAATCATACATTAATTAGTTAGTTTGCCAATCCTATGAATCCACTAGTATGCAGTTTTTAATCGCTTATGTAAGGTTTCAAAACATGCAATGTCATTTTTTAAATGCGAACATTTTTCTGAAATAATATTGTTATGATGTATATTCTTTGCACTTTGCGATTATGTCTTCACTTCTGCTATACGAACCTTGCACCCAGCTGATTCCAGACGCCATATTTGTTTACAAATGTGGCAGTATACATGTGATGTGTTACGACAGCAAAAGGAACTTGTGATCACTGAAGGTACTGTAGTTTACTTATTTAATGTTTACCATTAGATATCAGTTTAATTTTTTGTCAAAATTAATCCTAAACCATATTCTGAAATAGCGTTTCGTTTCTCCACTAGGCAGTGCCACAAGTTCCTCCAAAAATCGTAACACAATACACACACACAAATGTAATACTTACTAATGTAAATCCACCCGATGATGGAGGTTTAAACCTTCGAAACGCGTCGTGGAAATAAAAATAAAACGGTGACTGGTAACAGTGAACTTGTTGTTTCATTTAATTTCATGCAATGTCAAATTTTGTAGTACTTGACTACATTACGGTTTTTTTTTACAGTGAAATCTATTTTATTCGAAACAGCATATGTCTATTTAACGAAATCTTTCATTCTCTTCACACAGAGTAAAAATGTAAAAAATATTGGTAGATGTGCCATTGGAATCCCAAAGCTCATGGAAGTTGATTGTGATTCGAACGCAGGGCTTTATGCAACCTTGCCACCGACTCACTTTGCAGGGGTTATAGGCTAACGGTTATGCGACAGACAAATATTGCTGATTTAAATTTCTGTGAAACAATTTGGCTTTGGACCTAGTCACACACACACACACACACACACACACACACACACACACACACACGCTCGCTCGCTCGCTCTCGCAACCATCTTGAAAACATGACGTCGGTCACAAAAACTACCTATTTGTGTCGGTATGTATAGAGCAGAACTAGGAAGCACAGTTAATTTTCTCTACTGAGACAGACGGTAGAATCTGATGTTTATGTTAAATCTTGGGGTTTTATTGTTTTGATTACAAGAAATTGGTTTTAAAAACCTGAATTTCAAAACAGTATTTTGTAAAAAAAAAAAAAAAATTTCTCATTGAGTTTTATTCTCATCGTAAGTTTCATTACAAGTTGTAAGAACTCGTAGTTTGTGATTTATTATGGTTGAGAGGGGGGGTTGTATGTTTGAAGAGGTGTTTCCTGGCACCTAAAAATTTAGATACTGAGCACTGTATATTATACGACTTAGCGGATACCGTCAGAAGTTCCATGAGGCTTTTCGCGGATGATGCTGTTGCAACAATTGAAAATTGTAGCGAAGTGCAGGAAGACCTGCCTAGGATCGACCCTTGGTGCAGGGAACGGCACTTGACCTCAGAAGACCTATTGGCATTAATAGGCAGTAAGACGCCTTATTGTGAGTGTACACGATTGCGGAACGCTCTTTGGAAGCAGTAACATCCATTAAATATGTAAGAATATGTGTACGGAACTGTTTAAAATGGAACGATTAAATAAAACTAATCACTGGTAATGCAGATGCCAGACAGTGGTTCATTGAAAGAATGCTCGGGAAGAGTAGTCCACCCACGAAGGCGTCAGCTTACAGAATCATCTCTCGAACAATACTAGAGCACTGATCTACAGTCTGAGACCCTTACCAGATAGCAAAGACGGAATAGACGATTCAAAAAAGAGCAGCGCCTTTCATCAGAGATTTGTTCAATACGCGCGAGAGCTTCACTGGAGGTGCCCAGCCGATTGCAGTTGCAAACGCTACCGCTACCAAATAGGTGTTGTGGTTTACTGATAAAATTCTGAGTACATAGATTCTCAAGTCACAGTTTATTGCTTCTGACTGTGTATATTTCGCGAGAGACCATGCAGGTAAAATTAGAAATATCAGAGCCAGCACGGAGGTTTACCAACAATCGTTCATACCGCGAAACATTCGCGACTGGAACCGGAAAGGGGGAAGTTGCAAAGCCACACACCGTAATATGGCCTACTTTTTTTGGGGGGGGGGGGGGGGGGGAGTGATGTACGCTATGGCTACGAAGTTTTTCTCGATGGAGTACTTGATAAAAATTTCTGGGTTCTTCGCCAGCTATGTCTGTGGACATTTGTGTGATTTTGACACTTAATCTTTTTCAGATGCACTAGTTGCCCTCAAGTTCTCTGAATCGCATTTTTTTTTGTTTATTTTTAATGGGAGCTGTAACAGTCTGTTAAGACTACATTCTCCGAATGTTACTATTGAACATTGGTGTCTTTGCCGTAGCAACGCGCATGAATCCGAAAAGGGTCTCTGTTTGCACACAGTTTTTTACGAACAATGCAGCGTCTACCGACAGAAAGGGTATTTAGTTTCTCCGTTGTGGTTAATGATTCAGAAAGGTGCGTGCAGCATAGTCGTCTAGTTAGAGACGAGGCGGTAAGTCAGTTAGTGCAGACATTAACACCAATCTGCAGGAGTCGCTAACAGGCGGAAACTAGGGCAGAGGTCGGAGTATTCAGAGAAGCTACAGAACTGGAAGTGGCCATGTCTCACCGAAAACTACTGGACACGGGGAGAACTGGAAAAGTGATTACAGAGTACTAGGAACCGATGGTTCAGTACAAACTTAATTACGATATGTGTATCGATAGTTCGCCCATCCAAGGAATAAAGGATCTCGATCATTTATGCCTGTTACATCGATATCGATGCTGGCAACAGACACGCCTTCCCGTTCCTGAGAAACAGGGGTCTAGACAGACAGACAGATGATAATGGCAAATTTTTTTTCGTATTATATAATCACAAATTAACAATATTCGGATTTTTTCCTGTACTTGTGCTGTAAAACCTTGCTTCTTGCCAAACTTCGTGAGTGTAGGTCAACGGTAAATACTCTATAGGTTTTGATGAATGAGATTGCATGTATCAAAATATGTGACATAAATGGCCATATCTTCTCATTGCACTGACTTATTTTACATTTATTACACCACCAAGGGACTACAATATCTTAGTAGGTGGCATAAGTTTCAACGTGACACGTCTATTCGTACCTGAGAAAAAGGGTTATTGACAGTCCGATTAACGGTGAACAAACCGATTCTATAAGGTTTCTGTTTTTACCTATTGAGCTATTGAACCGTAATAAAGGAAAAAGCGCGTGTATGCTAAAGCTGCTCCCACTAGTCCATTACACTGTGTGTGACCTTGGTGAAGTGTGGACGCGAGTTACCTCGGAGCAGAATACCTCCCTCCTTGAGCAGCCCAGGCCTTTTTTGTTCTTGATGGAGTTGCGTAGGCTACGGAGTCGCACAGTACACGTCACAGTTAATGGCTTTTCCGTGCTCGAGGAATTCGATGAGTATCGGACCTCGGACGTCGAAAAAGACAGTGAGCATCACCTTGCGTACTGAGGCACAGCTTTGAATTGTTTTAGGCGGAGTGACGATGCGTCTTAATTTGCACGAGATGTCTCCCAAAGCGGCATATGCAAATTTCAATCAGTTAGTTCGTTACGACGTTTCATACCTTTCCGTTTGAACACTCCTTACATAACTACTGGCCAAATTTAAAATTCTGTCGTAATTTACTCACTAAGATTTGTAATCTTACGTTAAACTTTTTAACACAGTGCCAGTACTGCAGTTAGAAACTATGTATGTATCTCCAGACAGCGTAACTCAGGGCGCGCGCGAATTACCCACACTATATTCATCCAGCATTTGAGAATGAGAACACTTAGCGCCGTCAAACTAATTTACACAATGCTAAACCGGAACGTGACACCAGGTTCACAAAAATAAATTTCCTAGGTGTAACACGATATCCGTTTGCATGAGAAGTTATATGTACTGTATATGCTTCTAAACTGGCATAGTTCCCTATCTCTTCAATCTTCATCACGAAGGTCCCTTGAATTCATCGCATCACTGACATTATGCATCCATGTTCTAGGTTGTCATCAAAGTTTTTTTTTTTTATTTTTTTTTTGCTCAGTTAATATTTTGCTATCTATAGCATCACGAATACTCTTTCTCCTGTCGGTTTCCGTATCCTTTCATTTTTGACATGTACCAGTGTCGAGATGCGACAACTCCTTGGTCAAGGGACATAAATTCATCTTTCTCCATTTCGATTAGATCACAACACCATGTGTGGTGTTAATCTCTACTTGTACTGAAAGACCTTTGTTTTCTTTGTAATTTTATCAATACGTAGCAAGGAGTTAAGCTTAAAAGTTGTTATTCCATGCCCAATCTCATTTGTGATGTCTTGTGTGCTTATTGCATGCCGGCCGTGGTGGCCGAGCGGTTCTAGGCGCTTCACTCCGGAACCACGCGGATACTACGGTTATAGGTTCGAATCCTGCCACGGGCATGGATGTGTGTGGTGTCCTTAGGTTTATTAGGTTTAAGTAGTTCTACGACTAGGGGACTGATGACCTCAGATGTTAAGTCGCATAGTGCTTAGAGCCATTTGAACCATTTGAGCTTATTCCATTTGTAGTAAAAGTGACGCCAAAGTATTTAAATGTACAGACATTTTTAATTTTGCAGAGTCTTACATCGAAGTCGTCTAGTTCATTATCACTCACTACCACGTCTTGGTCTTTTTTATGCTTGTTATGTCCCATTTTGGGTATTCTTCGTACATTCTTCTGAACATGTAACTGGCGTCGTCTTCGTCTCCCATTATCAGAATCTGGTAATCTGCGAAGAATATACATTATTTCTTGTCCTACAGGGATTCCCATTCCACGATATTTTCTCTTCCAATTTTGCAAAACTGCTTATAAATATACTATAAAGTCGGTGCTGTTGAGCAGCCTTGTCTTAGTATCTCATTTGCGGAGAACTCTGGGATTTTTTTTATCTACTTCAACCTCACTGTTGCAACCTACATAAAAATTTAATGTTGTCAGGATGTATGTTACTCATACATAAATTTTACATTGCTACCTACAACTTAATGTAACCGTCTCGTAAGCCTTCTGTAGATCAGTAAATGTTAGTACACCGTCATTCCTCTTTCCGGCCTCTATCCAGTGCGGTGTTGAAAACTATATGCGCCATCTGTACATGAGCGTCCTGCTCTAAGCCCATTTTCCTCCTACAACTCAGTTATCTGTGCTTCCATTTTGTACTTCATTGCGCACGTAAGAACAGGTATTGTAAAGCAAAACAGTAGTGGATACTGGAAATTTTAAAGTTTTGGGCGGTTGTTAGTGACAAATTTAGCAAATGACTAAATGTATTACGAAGCTGTTGTGGACTCTAGGTTGTGCACCACATAAAGTTCTTAATGCATGTGTTTGAAAAATGTACGTCTGAGAAGTAAGCTAACTTAAAAGCCAATTTTATCACGGAAGTATGTACTGACGCCCATAACTAAAGTTATCAAGTTATCAGGTTATCAGAAAATCTAGTATGCGCGCCACGAAACTTCTTACATTCTGTTGTATTTAAAGCTTCACCTGTCTCCGTTTTGTATTGTTATTGTTGAAGTTGAGTTCTGCTTTTATAGAACAGTAGAGGGTCAGAACTGTGAAGTTTTCCCCTTCATGTGCAGCAAACTAGGCAATTCTTACAACGAACAATTCCTTTGCTTCTTTTATTAGTACGTTTCTTTAAGAGTTCATGAAGATATTTTCATAATAAACTAAAACGGTTTCTTTATTGCAGCTATTGTAGAAGCTTGTGGCATAATAGTAATGTTCTCCAGTACACAGGGCGTTTATCAGTTAATTACACAAAAGTAACCTTTAATTGTGAACATTGATAAGCAACCCATCTGTAATGAATTTCCTGACAAATACTATGAAACAAGTCTTGACGTTTCGTGGTAACTGCTCGTGTTATCCGTTATTGCAGCTCGTCGTCATTTCCCGGGAGTGGAAGAACAAACACTCTGTCTTTACTCAAACCCTGTACACAGAAGTTCGTTGCAGTGTTAAATAAGGAGAACATGGTTATCAGGGTATTGTTCTACCGCTTCCAATCAAAGTCGGCACATTCCTACGGATATACGCAACGACTTCACAATGGTAATGTGGTGACGCACCCTATTGCTGCAAAATAAATTCCTTGCCCATATCTTGTCGTAAGTGAAACGTTAGATTATTAAAGCTTGTCCAGGAACGATATCCTAGTTACAGTTGACTCGTCAAGAAAGAAGGGATCGTAAATATTGTTACAGCTTGAGCGCCAAAATCATTTACCTTAGCCGAGTCCCGTCCGTGTTCGGTTACGTGACGTGGTTTCTGCTCACCCTATATCCGAACATTATGTCGATTTACTTTGCCGGAGGCATGGTAGGTAGCTTCTTCACTGAACAAAATTTCATTAAGGAAATCATCTTTAGTGTGGATTTAGTTAAACATTTCTACATAAAACGCAGCTCATTTTTGTCACTTTGTCTTAAAACTTACATCAGTTCCAATTTGTAGGGTTTGAATGACAGACGTCTCAGTAATTCCGTCCACACCGTAACACAAGGAATATTCAAATCTAAGTTGGCACGTCTAGCTCATTTATCCAGACTATGAACGTAAGACGGCCGAACTTAGCGCTGAGTCAAATATTGCTGGGTGACCCCGACACGGCGTCTTATGTGGCACAGCCAGCTTCGGTAAAACGATTGTATCAATTACAAAGTTAGTATTAGAGGTGTTGACTTGCAATATTTAGCCCCGAATTGTCTCTGAACTGTAATGGAAGATTTGGATTCTTAAAACTATAAACCACACTGCTCACGTTCTGGACGTTTTAACACTCCGATTACTGTTGCAATAACTCAATCGCGCATGCCACTTGGCCGGAAAGTCGGGAACTAAGTGTCGCTGGGAGTAAAACTTGAAGTGGTGCTGTATGCAGCGCTGTGTTAAACATTATGTTAATTATTGACCCTTTCAAAATTTTATGTTCCTTCTAACTAATTTATAAACACACTGTACATGAGGATCTCATATCCAAAATGGTGGAACAGACCAACATGACTCATTTATGTTTGTCAGATGAGAAGTTAACTGTGACCAATAATCAGAGATGCTGCTTTCAAAATCATAAAGGTTACACGATGAGTGTAGTTTATACTATACTTATCTGTATTTTGACTTTCCTGACACACACATTCGCAACATATGATGATCGTCATGTACAGTATTCGCGTGTTCCGTGCTGCATTTGAAGGACAATGTGACTGCAGTATTATAAATTCCACGTCACATCTCATTGCAGTCTTCTCTTTGCCAAAGTTTGTGTTGCTAGATTATTGCTTCTGCTGCCGCGGCGTTTGTGGAAAGTCTGGAAAATAAATCACTGCTGTCCATACGCCCTTGTCCTTCCTCTGTGCGCTATAACTTACCAGGTAAGTACTTATTGTTGTACGCTGGGATACCATGTCGCGCGCACAAGAGACAAGCAGTAAAGCTTACCTGTTTCTGCAGAAATTACTGCAGCTTACATGCACGGAGAATTTACATTCGAGAAAATGTCAGCGTTAAAGTAATTTTAGCGATTGTCGCATAATGATTTATTTAGCTATGCGTATGATATCAGCATTACACACATACAGATGAGAGAGGCACTTAGTCAAAAAGAATATTTACGCAACGAAGAAAATAAGTGGCAGGTACTAAGGAAACGAAAGGAAAGGATCTCAAATTCAATTAGGCGTGTGTTGGAAAGGAGAAAGCTTCAGGCAAACAGTAACAGGAACGTGGTAGTACGTGGGCGTGCTGAAAAGTAATACCCCCGAATTTTTAATGTGAAAACTCTTAACGCTTTTAACTAAAATAAACGGTGTTAACGTTCTACATCTTTGTTCCGTATGTCTACATATTCATCTCTCTCTCAATAGTCACCCTGGCAACACCACCTCTATCAACAAGGGCTGAGTTGATACCGTCACTGTAGAATGTTTGACTTTGTTGACGGAGCCACAACTTCACCTCTGCTTGCACCGCTTCATCATAAACGAAGTTAGCGACGATGTTTTTTAAGTTTTAGAAACAGATGAAAATAGGATGGAGCCATGTCGGGTCTGTGTGGAGCATGATCGATGACAAGGGAGCCAAGGCGTCGGATTGCTGCAGATGTCGCAGAGCTCCTTAGTGGTCTGGCATCTTCATCCTGAGGGAGAGAGTGCTCTGTGTGGATGAACTCTGCGAATTCGAGCTTTATCTCTCTCACGCATCGACATAGTTAACTTGCACACAGTCACGTTACACACTACAATTCAGAGCCCCCCAGCGGTACAGGGTTGCAACTTGCGTCAGTGAAGCGGGACAGTCGACCGAGTAATCTGCATTACGTATAATACCACAGCCGATACTGAGAACAGATATATACGGGGGTTGGAACTTAAATAGTGGAAACTTCTATTCACAACCGATACAAAAGTGTTAGATGTCTGCACTTGTTACTGTCCTTCAAAGTATTCACCAGCGTTGTGTAGAACCCGTTGCCAGCTATGTGGAAGGCGTCGTATACCGTTAGCAAAGCCTGTTCTGTCGGTGGTGCGAATGGAGCGGTCTACTGCTTGTCGAATATCTGGAACAGTTCCGAAGCGAATGTCACGAAGTGGTTCCCTCATCTTCGCAACAAAATCAAAGTCCGGGGAGTATGGTGGATTGTACAGTGCTTCCCAGTCCCATTGACCGAACAGAGCAGCCACAGCTTGCGCTGTATGCGTCCGCGCATTGTCGTGCAAAATGATGGGTGGGTTGCGCAGAAAGTGTCGCCGCTTCTTTCGCAAAGCTGGTCGCAGTTGATGCTCCAAACATAAACAGTAAGTCCTCGTGACTTCTATTTGATTCTGAAGATGAAGGAACCACTTCATGGCATTCGCTTCAGAGCTGTTCCAGAGATTCGACAGGCAGTAGCACCATCAATAGAGCGTGTTCTGCTAACGGTATACTACGCCTTCGACATCGCTGGCAACGGGTTCTACACAATGCTGGTGACGACTTTGAAGGACTAACAGGTGCAAAAATGTAACTCTTTTGTATCGGTTGGGAATAAATAGTTGCCACTATTTAAGTTCCAACCCTCGTATATTATAATTCTTTTAAGATGTCTACTGAAGAGCCGCAGCAGCACTCGGTGTATGTATGGAGGATTCTGAGGCACTAGAAGAGTTCCCATAGGCAAGGCCGTGGTTAAGTGTAGATTAAGGCATCCGGCCAGTATTGTGTTAGTAATGAGGCTTACAAGGGAAGCATAGTTTGTTCTCCCGTATCAAACTGTTTACTTGCTTCATCAGTGGTAAAGTCGAGGTCCGTTATGTGACGTTTCCAGTTCATCATTCAGGAATGGCACAATTATGTATTAAGTCGAAGATTTTGAGCCTATGGGCGGTACTAACGTTTAATTCCTCTTCCATTCTGAAACAGGGCTTGGGAAAATGATCGCTTGTATGCTTCAGTACGATACCTAATCTTCCTTTTTCCGTCCTTACAACTCTGGCGGGAGATGAACTTAGGTCTCATCACGATCGGTCTTCTGTATTTCGTAAACGGTGCTTCTTTAAACTTCTTCAGTAATGCTTCGAGAAAAGAGATCAAAGAATTCCCACTCAAGCTCAATGATTTTTAAGAGCATGGTGTTAGTTTTTGCACAGTTGATATTTCGATGCTTTGTTCGGCCCCTTCTGGTTAAGATACATTCATTTTTTTAACGTTTTCTTCCCTCGTTATATTTACTTTGAACGGACCCCTAAGGTTCATTAGTTTGTTTTATATTACGATAGTATCACAAACTCCGTCATGAATTAAATGATGTATCCACATTGGCTCGTACACTAAGATTACAGGTGCGGTTTGTTTGCTGCCCTGCCTCGAATTACACACTAGGTGATCAAAAGTATCCGGACACCCCCGAAAACATAAGTTTTTCACTTTACGTGCATTGTGCTGCCACCTACTGCCAGGTACTCCATATCAGTGACCTCAGTAGTCATTAGACATCGCGAGAGAGCGGAATGGGGCGCTCCGCTGAACTCACGGACTTTAGACGTAGTCAGGTAATTGGGTGTCACTTGTGTCATACGTCTGTACGCGAGATTTCCACGCTCCTAAACATCCCAGGGCCACTGTTTCCAATGTGATAGTGAATTGGAAACGTGAAGGGACATGATCAGCACAAAAGAGTACAGGCCGACTTCGTCTGTTGACTGACAGAGACCGCCAACAATTGAAGAGGGTCGTAATATGTAATAGGCAGACATCTATGGTCTGGAGACCATCACACAGGAATTCCAAACTGCATCAGGATCCACTGCAAGTACTATGATAGTTAGGCGGGAGGTGAGAAAACCTAGATTTCATGTTCGAGCGGCTGCTCATAAGCCACATATCACGCCGAACAACGCCTCGATTGGTGTAAGGAGCGTAAATATTGGACGATTGAACAATGGAAAAACGTTGTGTGGAGTGACGAATCACGGTTCACAATGTGGCGATCCGGAGACAGGTTGTGGGTATGGCGAATACCCGGTGAACGTCATCTGCCAGCGTGTGTAGTGACAACAGTAAAATTCGGAGGCGGTGGTGTTATGGTGTGGTCGTGTTTTTAATGGAAGAGGCTTTCACCCCTTGTTGTTTTGCGTGGGACTGTCACAGCACAGACGTACGTTAATGTTTTACGCACGTCCTTGTTTCCCACTGTTGAATAGCAATTCGGGGATGGCGATTGCATCTTTCAGTACGATTGAGCACCTGTTCACAATGCACGGCCTGTGGCGGAGCGGCTTCACGACAATAACATCCCTGTAATGGACGGCCTGCACAGAGTTCTGACATGAATCCTATAGAACACCTCTGGGATGTTTTAGAACGCAGACGTCGTGCCAGGCCTCTCCGACCGACATCGATACTCTTCTCAGTGCAGCACTTCATGAAGAATGGGCTGCCATTCCCCAAGAAACCTTCCTGCACATGATTGGACGTATGCCTGCGGGAGTGGAAGCTGTCATCAAGGCTAAGGGTGGGCCAACACCATATTGAAGTGCAGCATTACCGATGGAGGGCGCCACGAACTTGTAAATCATTTTCAGCTAGGTGTCCGGATACTTTTGATCACATAGTGTATATTGGTTGATAGGTATTCAAAAGTTTAATTATATTTTGATACCCACTATGTATTTCCTAAAAAAATGTCAGTGGGTCAACAGCAAGTCTCTCTCATTAAGGAATCTGTGATAGCTCGCATTTTTTACACGATATATATCATGGAATAATTTCTTTACGGGGTATCTTAACTTTATTGCTCTTGTTCTATTCATGCTCTTATATAATGTTAAGGGTTACTATGAATTTGCCTTAGGTAAGATGATATACGTGTTTTTGAGAGGATCGTTTTGTCACCCTCATGTGTGCAATACGGCGTACTCAGAAGTGAATGTCGTTTATACTCAGTCCTCTGAGTTTTGTTACCTACTATCGCTACTTGCCATTTTAACGATAGAAATTTGTTTGTGTGTGCAAACTATTCCCTCTGAGTATTCTACTGACTTGCCATAATACAATTTTCTTAAAAAATATAATGAAAATAGTATTTCTACGGATCACTTTTCCGAAAAAAATGTCAGTAGGTTGGCTTCTGTGTGTCTGTACACAGCCTACAGGCGCCGATGACCCACGATAAAAGGCATTCGGTAAGTCCGGCACGCTTTCAGATTTTAATGCTCTGAAATTGATACTTTCATATTTTTTATTTATTTTTAACGTACTGTATAAAATATTTTGTTACGACTGCCTGCATGCCCTTCAGTAGCCATTGGTCGCTGATTGGCTAATACAAAACACACAAACTTAAGTCTGGTAATCAGCAACGTTTGTAACGTGCCTCTGACACTTGATATCGATTGTTATACGTTTGGATGTGCGTGTATTTTGACAACACATCAGCTGCTGTTAGTTGTCAAACTGTAGCACTTGCAGCAATGTTACCAATATGACATTTAAAGCCGGCCGTTGTGGCCGAGCGGCTCTAGGCGCTTCAGTCTGGAACCGCGCGACCGCTACGGTCGCAGGTTCGAATCCTGCCTCGGGCATGGATGTGTGTGATGTCCTTAGGTCAGTTAGGTTTAAGTAGTTCTAAGTTCTAGGGGACTGATGGCCTCAGATGTTAATCCCCATAGTGCTCAGAGCCATTTGAACCATTTTTGACGTTTAAAGTCGTCACGTTGATGTGGATTCGTTTCAAATGTAAGGACGGAATATACAGTTTACTCTTATGTGTACTAGTGAAAAATAATTTAACAATTACGGCATGTAATACGTAATATACTACATGTAAGTAGGAATATTGCACGGTAGGATGGTATGTTAATGTGAGTTGGGTAATGTGTTACTTATACATGACGATAAATGAAGATGTACGCAGATAATGTGATAATCTTACACATTGATTTTACAGGTGCTTGAAAATGACGAGTCGTCGAAACTGGCTAATCGCACGATTAAAATGAAGATCTTTTAAATTATATCCTGCTACGAACTATGTTTTCTTTTATTAATCTGACGGAGCTTTTCTTTTCCCATCGGTCTTGTGACTGGTTTGGTGCGGTCGTCCACGACCTCCTTTCCCATGTGAATCTCTCCGTCTCAACACAGCATAATCAGTTATTTTTAGATGTATTACAGTTCCTGACTTTCTTTACAGTTCTTGCCGCCTACTATGGCTCCCCTATGTCTTAACACATGACCTTATATCCTGATTTTCCACATTTTCCTTTACTCGATGCTTCTGTGGAGAAGCATATCATTCCTTATCAGTCAGTTTTCAGTATCCACTGTAGGAAACCTCAAATACAATGTGTCATTTTTTCTAGTTATCCCACAGTCTCTGATTCACTCTCATATTAACACTCTGCTCCAAACATACACTAAAGAAATTTCTCCCTTACATTGACTTTGTTTGATACTAAGAGACTTCTTTTGGCCAAGAACGCCCTCGTCGTTTTTGCTAGTCTGCTTTTTCTCTCTTCGTCGCTTCGTCCACCATGTCATTTTGCTTCCAAGATCGAATTCTTTTACTTCATTTACTTCGTTGCCCTTAGTTTTGCTAAGATAATCGCTTAACTGATTTCTGAAACTCCTCATTACTTTTAGTCTGTCTTCTGTTTATTCCCAGTCCATTGAGTGTGCTCATCCAACCAGCAAGTCCTCCAGTTCTACCTCACTATCACGGAGCATTAACAAATCTTGTTGTAGATATCCCTTCACTCTGAAGTTTAATCCCACTCCAGAATTTTCATTTTTGTCATTGTTGCTTCGATGTACAGATAACAGATCCAGAGAAAGACTGATCCCTGTTGCACACCATTATTTAATCCAAGCAGTTCTTGTTGATATTGGATTCTTATTGTTCACTTCTGTTTCTTGCACCTATTGTGCATCACCTGTCTTTTCTTAGAGGTTATGTCTATTTTGTGAGCATTTTAGACACATTGCTCCACTTGAAGTTGCCGAAGACCTTTTGCCAAGTCAACAAACCGTATGAAATACTGTTCATTTTTCTTAATTCATGCTGTCATTGTGAAGCGCATCAGAAGTGTGTCTGGCGCATTTGACTACCCCAGAGCCAAAGGGCAATGGTTCAAATGGCTCTGAGCACTATGGGACTCAACTGCTGAGGTCATTAGTCGCCTAGAACTTAGAACTAGTTAAACCTAACTAACCTAAGGACATCACACACATCCATGCCCGAGGCAGGATTCGAACCTGCGACCGTAGCGGTCTCGCGGTTCCAGACTGCAGCGCCTAGAACCGCACGGCCACTTCGGCCGGCCCAAAGGGAAATGTTGAATAAAATTCGCTAAGAGGCACAGCTGGAGGTTATTTAAATCGCAACCGGTTTCGGTCTTATACCTGTATTCCAGTATTTATACATGAATTTCATGTTTCCACATTCACTGTTGGTGTTCACTGTTTTATCCAAAAGGGTATGTGTTGTTGATAAGCATGACAGAAGTGAAACAGTTGAAGTGGCAAAATGACAAGAGTTAAATTTCCTTATATGTAGTTTGAGTATCCAAGTCGTAGTTGCACATAGGCCACCAAAGTAATCATTTGAACCACCATATTCAGATTTACACACATTGGTGCCACTCTAAATGTTGTTAACTGTAGAAGAGTCGTGAGTTCACAGCGCCCAACGTGTTTACTTTCGAATACAGAAATTGTGGTCAAAGCGGGTACAGCTAGGAGGTACAGAGATGAGAAGCAATTAAGACATTAAAAATTAAGATGATGATTATTACATGATTTTAGAACTATTTGATACTCCATCTGCCTGTGAATAGATTAGAGTCTTCTTCCAAAGGTTTCCTTTCGTCTCCAAGTCAACAGCACATAAATTGCCTTTTTGGATTGAACAGTTGACCCGTAGCAAGGTAGAATAGCTCCACTTGCTAAACTTGTTCTCCATAAATTGGTAGTTTCTGGGTTCCATTATATACATTTATCGTGATTACGTAAAATTGCTAAATTCTTATTGATTTTACTTAACTTTATTATTCACGAAATAGTTTCATCTGATGACAGTGGTTATAATAGTCCATGTAAAAACAATTAATTTGAAGAAATATAATTTGCAATACAATTTAACCATGTGCACGTCAGAATACAGCTTCGTTAGAAATTGTTTTCAGATTGGCGTGATTTATTTGAAAGCACTTGTTCTCTTCTTCCAAGCAAACATTGTACTTTTTCTGTAAACTAAACACTTCAAAAGTTACTCTAATTCGAAAGGTTGGTATTACAGAACCTGCAATCCTGTCAGAATTCTACTGCTGTAGGCGTTTAGTCATCAGTTTGATTACAGAAATATATAGATTTTCTTCATCATGTTAGTGTATGAAATGTCCGAATTATAAAATGTTTTTCCAGAAACTTCTCTTTGGACTGTGAAAATTTCACTGTACAAAAAAAAGGTAGCCGTAAAACAGGAGGCACAATTTTGCTAAACCTAATTACTCAGCTTACTAATTTTATTTTCTTATGTTTTACTTGGTTTTATGTTGATATAAAAAATGTAATATTTTTGTATTTTACCGTTTTAGTCACGATTACAGTACGCTCGTCTTTATATAGTCGTTTCGCACAAAACCCAAGGTAATCATGGGCAACCAACCAACCAGTTTAGGTTCTTATGTTACACATTAGAGTCTGGATTCACCAATCATTATGTAAAGTTTTATATCAGTCGATCAAAACAGCTATTTTGTTATTAGTCAGCCTTTAATAAGCATTTAACTTCTGAGGTTCTATAGCCAGTCTGCTCGTAAACATCTACGACATGATGAAACCACTCATAATTGGTGTAGTTAACTGATCTCTGTTAAGAAATTGCCGGCCGAAGTGGCAGAGTGGTTAAAGGCGCTACAGTCTGGAACCGCACAACCGCTACGGTCGCAGGTTCGAATCCTGCCTCGGGCATGGATGTGTGTGATGTCCTTAGGTTAGTTAGGTTTAAGTAGTTCTAAGTACTAGGGGACTTATGACCACAGCAGTTGAGTCACATAGTGCTCAGAGCCATTTGAACCATTTGTTAAGAAATTAATGGTAATACAGTAAAAGAAAGCTTATAATTGAAACAAGAGTTAAGTGCCAATAAATGTGAAGAGAATGAAAATATAAGCTCAACAGTATAGTGTCCATTTATTCAATAACAGTTAAATATTCGTAGGAGGAAGAGGTAAAGATGACGAATATATAGAAAACTCGTAAGGCATCAAAAAGGTTGTAACGTTACACAGTGAACATCATTGAATGCAGAAACATGAAACTGAATGTATAATTGCCTGAAGATGGGCGTAAGTCCTAAACCGGTGGCGGTGTATTTACACCAGCTTCAGGCGTGACTGGTTGCAGACTATATTCAATATTATCCTCTAAAGGTACAGCCGCAGAGTTGGATAGCATTAATTAAGGAAAAACTGCATTTCCTAAGTACAAACGAAACTTGTATTTTCCATGTCGCAAATCTCGTAGATTCTACTTACTAATTCGAACAGTCGTTCAGTTTCCACTTTTCCCAAAGATCTTTAGAAATTCCAAAGGAATGTTGCCTAATTCTGCTTTGGCGTCATACTGGCTTTGTGGCACCCTGGCGGATGGTTAATAAACTAAAGTTTTTGAAAATGAATAACTTGTTTCGTTTGGTGGTTGCTTCAATTTTAAAGCATAACTAATAACATAAAAATTATATATATTTTTAAAGTAAATGTCGGAGGAAACGCCATGTTAATAGTTTTCCGCGGAGCACTTTCTCACTTCCCGCGGAACACAGTTTGGAAAACCCTGCGCTAGAGGTATCGGGCTACGAGGCTGGAAAAGTAACGAATACCGAACGCCCGTAGTTCGCGAGAGACAGACGCGCGGGGTTTATTTTGCCGGTCGTAATCCCATACGGGAAGGCCCAGCCATAAATGTTAGCTCCCGGAAAATTGTACAGAGCCCGACCTGCCACGGTCCAGTAAACACGAGTGCGAGAAGCAGATAAGCTAACGACATATGCGAGCGCCGAAGTTGGTTTTATCGCCGAGTGTTGGCAGCTGGAGACAACAATTGGCTGTAACGCCTGTGGCGGGCTGTAAGCGAGCAACCGGCGCCGTGCGTGACCCCGGCCCCGGCTGCCGCCTCGCGGAATGCTAATAGGCGGGTCGCGACTCCCGGCCGCGACTAATTAGTTCATTAGCCGTAGTCTGGCCGATAGCAGACAGCCAGCCTCCACAAGCATCCAATAACAGTAAGGCCCCACAAGTTGCTCCAGAGGACGGCAGCTGTCTGGGAATTTTGTATATGCTCACTGGACGATTGTAAGGAAAGACAAACATTACGTAAGATTTCCACTTAAGTGAAATCTATTCGCAATTACGAATATGGAAAAACATCAGCTGTGTAGTGGAATGACAATGAAAATTTGTGCCACGCGGACGTGGATTTACCTCTTATCGCGAGAGGCCACCTTACGAATATGCTATCCGAGCAAGACTAACGGCGACACCCAAACTTCCATATGTCGTAAACAATATGTCAACAACCTGTACTCTTACATTCATTTTGTATATTGCCTTATAGGGGAGACTTTTTAATTGAAAAGTCGCTTGCCAGGTGTCAGCGGAGAAATAAGATATTTCAGTGCCTGTGTTGTCCAGAAATACGATGCAATATTCCTTCGGACATGCATGCACGTCTGAAGGAACATTGCATCGTACATCTGGACAACACAGGCACTGCAGTATCGCCCCCTCTCCAGAGCCCCAGCCGTTGCAGCATTTTGTCCCTTCCGTGCTGCATGTCTATCCTCTTGCTATTCTTTCTTCTCTCCCTTGCGGAACAATATGTCTGGGATATTATTGGGAATGTTCTGCATTCTGTCGGTGACTAGCGAACAGTATCTCCTTCATTTTTACTATCAAAAACAGTCTTGATCACAGTTAATTTATCACGGTGACCGGTTTCGACCGCTACTGTGGTCATCTTCAGACCAATGAGTAACAACCTCTTTCTGATGGTGCTTTACCACCAGAAAGAGGTTGTTACTCATTGGTCTGAAGATGACCACAGTAGCGGTCGAAACCGGTCACCGTGATAAATTGTGATCAAGACTGTTTTTGGGTCACCGTAATAAATAAATTGTGATCAAGACTGTTTTTGATAGTAAATATTTGTAACGCATTGATCACTCTTCACTCCCACAATGTATTCAAAAGTAAGTATCTCCTTTGTTTCTCGCTCCCTTTTCCTTTCTTTGTTTCCCTTCTCATCTCGTTCCTCCGCTATGGCGTTTGAGGTTCCTCTTCTTCTTCCCTGTGCGTTCCTGAAGGCCGGTCCACGCGTCTGGCGCGTAACAGGTGACTGGGCAACGCGTAATTTCCAGCCCTGGGTCGAGAGGTACGGTTCACATGTTCCTTCCTGGTACAGGTCAGGCCCAAGGAGTGGATATTACCTGAGCTGCAACCTTCCCAAATTGCCGATTGGTCCTTCTGTCAGGTGTTCGGATGGTGTGACCTGAGGTGTGAACAATCACCTAAGGCGAGTGCGCCCTCTTGTGAAGGGGGCCCCCAGTTGGAAGGAGCGCGCCATCGGAGACGCTGGCAATCGTGGGGATTTTCTTGCAATGAGTCGTCGCCATTCCCAATCAGCGTCTGTGAAACGTAAACGCAATGAGGCTAATGTTTCAAAGACCCTTCCTGCTGCGCCACGGTTCCAAGTAGTCTCACGTACTGAAGGCGGTCAGTCCTTCGCCATGGTAAACCTATTTATTATTCAGAAAGGTGTAGATGCAATTGCTGGCCCTGTGAAATTCTGCTCTCGTTTATGGAATGGCACTTTGCTTTTCGAGACTACTTCTGATTCTCAAGCGCAGCGCACCTGCTTGCTGCCTCGCTTCTCCATGGCTACCCTGTTCGTGTTGATGCCCATAGAACTTTGAACTCTTCCCGGGGTGTAATTTACACCAGGCTGCTCGCGGCCTAACCAAGACCGAAAGCTAATCTTATCTCTCTGATCAGGGTGTCATTGCCATCCATCATGTAATGAAAAAGGTAGATTCCTCCTCAAGTGCCCACCCGCACTCTTCTACTCACCTTTGATAATGGTGCTTCCTTTCAAGATCAAAGCAGGCTATGAAATTATCACAGTCCGGCCGTACACTCTGAACCCGATAAGCTGCTACCAGTGTCATCGTTTCAACCACACTAGAACATCTTGTAGACACCCAGCCAAATGTGTAACTCGTGGCAGGTGTGGTGTCACCGCCAGACACCACACTTGCTAGGTGGTAGCTTAAATCGGCCGCGGTCCATTAGTACATGTCGGACCCGCGTGTCGCCACTGTCAGTACTTGCAGACCTAGCGCCACCACATGGCAGGTCTAGAGATGCGGACTAGCACTCGCCCCAGTTGTACAGACGACATTGCTAGCGACTAGACGTACGAAGCCTTCCTCTCATTTGCCGAGAGACAGTTAGAATAGCCTTCAGCTAAGTCCATAGCTACGACCTAGCAAGGCGCAGTTAACCTTATCTGGAGATAGTCTTACTTATATTCACCATAAACGATGTATACCAAAAGGATGCATAAAAGTTAAGTGTTCTAGTAGCTACGTTCTTTTCTTTATCGCATTCACTAATTATCCCGTTCCAGAAATCACGCCAGTCGGCGTGTGTGTACGCGTGCCTTTCTATCGGCTACCCGTCACTGTGGACTGGCTGCCTTGTCAGTCCACAACAGCAGGGATGTGCATGAGGGCGGTTGTCCACCTCCTACTCCCTGCTGTATCAACTGCAATGACGGCCATGCCGCCTCTCGGGATTGTCCCGTGTATCTCGATGAGAAGGCTGTCAAAGAGATCCAGGTAAAGGAATAAGTGCCTTACCCAGGCGCTCACAAGTTACTGGCTAGTCGCAAACCCTGCGTTCTCCCGTGTGGCACCTATAGTTCTGTTCTTGTTATACCTCGCTCCATGAAGGACATGGCCACGCAGACATGCGACCTCCAATTCAGCTCTGCGGTTGTGAAATCGCCCAGTGTCAAGGTAGCATCGCCATCCCTCCGTCCAGCTGTGCAACAAGCCGTCAAACTCTCGCGTCAAGGGGAGAAGCCACAAGCTACACAACCAGTAGGCTGGAAAGAACAGAAGGAATACTCCCATGAAGACTACTTCTGTCCCTCCATCCAAACAACAAACAATAAGAGCTGACGGTAGGGTTTGAGTGTGTCTCAGATCCCACGAAGCCTTGGACCCCAAGTTGTCAACAAGGCACTTTGCAAGATAGTGGTGGCTCCATAATGGTGTGGGCGTCCTCTGGTCAAAATGAACCGACCATTGACCGGAATTGGTTATGTTCAGTTACTTGGAAGCCATTTGCAGCCAAACAACGATGGATGACAATGCACCATGTCACCGGGCCACAACTGTTCGCGATTGGCTTGAAGAACATTTGTTCGCGATTGGCTTGAAGAACATTTGTTCGCGATTGGCTTGAAGAACATCCTGGACAATTCGAGCGAATGATTTGGTCACTCAGACCGCTCGACATGAATCCCGCCGAACATTTATGGAACGTAATCAAGAGGTAATTTATTGCACAAAATCGTGCAGCGGCAACACCTCCAGAATTAGGGACGGATGTAGAGGCAGCATGACTCAACATTTCTGCAGGAAACTCCCAACAACTTGTTGAGTCCATGTCACGTAGACTTGCTGCACTACGCTAAGGTGGTCCGACGTGATGTTAGGAGGTATTTCATGACTTTTGTCATCCCAGTGTATACCGCTATTGCAATTAGCTTCTACCACATTAATTAGATAACCAAAACTGTAAACTAAATGAGCTGTCCTTTGAAAATCTATATTGTGCAGTACAGTGATTAGTGCTCGACTGTATGACGACACACTACGTGCCTTGCAATTGTAACCCGCGAAACTAACAATAAAAATTCTGCATAAAATTACAAATCGAATTTTGGAAGTTAAAAAAAACGTACCCTATAAATTAACGTACACGGTGTGATTAAATTGCTAGCAGTGAATAATACACACGCAATACGCTATGAGCAAAAGAATTGTAATCTGAATCTAAATTGAACCTGATAACAATTTTCATATGCAAAGCTAGCAGTAAATGATCTTGCAGTTTTCAGACTGTGACAATACATGTTATATATGGCTTACCTGTGGCAATGGAAACACGGTACGGGTCAACAGAAGCGTCCGATCTTACCCGTCGGCTTTGACCCGTGACGTAAGCGTGTTGTGGTGTGTGACGTCATTACGGCGCGGAGTTTGATTTGCGATTGTGGCGTGTTTGTAGATGTCTTGTTTTTGTTTGTCGTGCTCTCTGGTGGTGTGTTCATGGTTTTCGTTTGTTTCGTGTGGTGGGGTCAGTTTTCTGTTGCTCAGGTGTTGGATTTGAAGCGGAATTTCTATTAGTGAGTTAATGGTTAATTTAATGCTCATTGCTGTACGTCGGGTGAGTTTGTTATTGAGTGTATTTGGTTGTGGTTCGGTTGATCTGTAGCGTAGCCCTGAATACGAGGTTAGGTTGGGAGTTTTTTTTTTGGAATGCGGCCGCGGCAGCGGCCGCCTATGATTCGAAAATATTGATTTGACACTAATGAACATGTATACGTAATATGAAGCAATTTGATGAACATATTGATCTGTAGCGTAGCCCACTTGAGGTTAGGTTGGGAGTTTTTTTTTTGGAATGCGGCCGCGGCAGCGGCCGCCTATGATTCGAAAATATTGATTTGACACTAATGAACATGTATACGTAATATGAAGCAATTTGATGAACATATTGATCTGTAGCGTAGCCCACTTGAGGTTAGGATGGGAGTTTTTTTTTGGAATGCGGCCGCGGCAGCGGCCGCCTATGATTCGAAAATATTGATTTGACACTAATGAAGCCTGTGGGGGGATGGGGGGGCACTGCAGACTCCCCCCACCGCATAACGACACATGATGATCAAATTTTGAAAAAAAATGAAAAATTTTTTCCGTACCTGCTAAACTGCATAAGTGCCGATGTATGTAGGTGTAAGGGAAGCTTTCGTTTCTTAGTTTTCTATTGGGGGATGTGATCGGTAGGTTCTGTTGAGCTATATAGGTTAAGGGAAGTGTCCGATTATGGATAGGAATGTGTTTTTTGGTATTTGGTCAGTTTTGTGATGTTGATTTATTTCGTTGTTTTGCGTGGTTTTGAATGGCGGTCGGTGGCTACATTTCTGTATATTTAGTTTCTCCGCACCCAAAAACCCCTAATTTCCCACGCTTGTCCCGTTACAGTCATTAGGCTTTTTGTGAAACTTGTGTATTTCAGTGTTTACAATACGTATGCGATGTTTTTATATCCGCCATATTGGAATTGTTTATAGTCGTTTCCGCGGTATTTGTGACGTCATGGGTCAAAGCCGACGGGTAAGATCGGACGCTTCTGTATTTCCCACGGTACTGCTCGAAGTGATCAACTTACAAAAGTAGGGCAACAACAAACCAGCTACATGAAACTGTGCACAATGCAATACGAAGATATGCAACTATTCTAAGCACATTAAGCTTCACTCGGTGTGTTCCACAAAGTACAGTGCGGCGATATACGTACATAACAAGAAAACAAAACTTTCATGAGGACACGGTGGTAAAATTTTTACCTTTCTAAATGATTGGAAAGAGACTAAGGTTGTTTTTCGTTCAGAACTATGTTGCGAATAATGAAACTCATTGTGTGCTACAATAATTTTTCAATATTACTTCTTAAAACATGATTCTGCCATGAATTAATTATTGAAATGGTTAAGGTGTGGTAAATCTGTTACTTCTGAGTGCAAGCCATGTGAACAAATAATTTTTCTTAATTTCGTCTGAACAATGAAACTACCCTGGACCGATAAAGGAAAAATCCCACTAAAACTTTGTTTTCCATACACACCATAAATTATGTACAGGCAAGCAGTGCAACAACATTACCTGAAAATCTTCGCTTCTCAAATTAATCTTTATCAAATCAAATTTATAAAATTCATCGTACTCTGTATCTTTTTCTCTGGAAGCTACTTCAGACCACAAAAAATACGCTACAGCGATGACAATGATACTGGCAATCAAAGATCACATTGCTTGTGCTTAGAACCTCTGTGGCGTAGCGCATCTACTATTGAAAACCTCTGAAATATCCAGTAATGCAGATATGAAGTACGACAAATCGTACGAAAATAGAGCATACATTACTTTCTTCAAAACCAAAAATTAGCTAGAAACCTTACAGCCTGTAACAAAGGTCAAGACTTCGGTAGTATCAGATTACAAGATTAATGGTGAGATGAGGTATCTTCGTCTCATCGTGTAAGCATTTTGCGGGTACTAAGCAGTGGTAAGAGACAATCACAATCAATCAGTATTAGTGAATGTGAGTGAAAGGTTTTGGTTGTTTAGAAGAGTTTTAAAAAGTTACAGTGCAACTATAAATAACACTTCATAAAATAGAGGCAGTAGACATCGAATCAGGCGCGAATCCACGGGTATGAGGACTGAATATGTTAAAACGGTTTATTTATTTTATTACTACAGTTGAGTCGGCGTTAAGTTGATCCCTGACAATTTCCGTGGGCTGGGCGCATCAGCCTCTGGGCTTTTACCTCAACCAATAACGTAACGCGATTTTGCCATCGCCTGTGTGGCAGCACCTCAGTGTCGTCACAGCGCGTAGAAGGATGCTGTTTTCGCCTTCAGCCGTTAGCGCTTCGCAGTTGAAAGCTTTCAACTACCCTGCGAGCTGGCAGGGTCTTATGCTGTCTCGACTGTAGCTGACAAACCCGAAATTGTCCGGGTATTCATTTTGCCAGTTTCCTATTTGAAACAAAAACAGAAAATGAACTGTGAAGTATCGAAAAAACCTCTGAAATTATGAAACAATAGTACAAAGAATGCATATTGTACAAATGTATAACTATAGTGTCCAAATTAATAGGTGTAATCCCAACAGTTTCTGTTCTCTGGGCGCAGCTACTTCACCTGTCCACGGTTCGTTTTTGTAAAAGTATCAATGGCAACGGCTGTTCGTAGCTCTACAGACGGCTATCGTTTTCGTCTACAGCCTTTGCCCTCAGCTGTTGAAAGCTGTCAAAAGCGCTTACAGGTGTCAGGTATTTCCTTTAGTTGACTCGACTGAAGAAGTGTCTTAGTACTAAAGAATAAATGCATTAAACTTCCTGCATAATGCGGCATTTTTTCGCGTTACAGTATTCGTGATGTTATATTTCTTGATCTATCGGTCATACAGTGTTAAAATTCTGTAAGTACATTCAGCGGCATTTGTGGATACTATCTGAAACCATCTCATTGTTTATGAACTCAAACCTTTCGAACTGTGATAAGTAGGTCTTTCTTACCCCCATAGCGATTGTTGTCCGACAATAAGGGCTATGTGTACGAATTTCGGTTTAAATCTGTCCAGTGTTGTAGGAGATGTGGAGGGAAAACACACACACACACACACACACACACACACACACACACACACACACTCTCTCTGCTGCTGCCGTTCTTGTAGTTCCTTAAGGTGCGAAAGTGTACCTGGTACCTGCCGACAACTGTTTTCACTTTTTTTCAGAAATTAACACTTACTGAAATCGAATGTAGTACAGCTGCATTTATTCCACGATAACTAAGACAGAATGCTCTTGTTTTGAAATACTGCTACCAGGGAGCAGTGGTGGTAGGAAAATGACGCAACAAAGTACAACCAAGCTGGACTTTTTGTGGCATGCGCCACTAAAAAGTGGGAGTTCACACATACAACTGAAACGGGCTTTATTTTTGGAATTGCGCGGCTCTTCCCGTTGGAGGTTAGAGTCTTCCCTCGGGCGCGCGCGCGCGCGCGCGCGCGCGTGTGTGTGTGTGTGTGTGTGTGTGTGTGTGTGTGTGTGTGTGTGTGTGTGTTAAGTTAAAGTAATGTGTAAGTGTAGTGGCCGATGACATGAGCAGTTCGGTCCCTGAGGAATTCACATAAATTTTTTATTTATGGAAATTGCATATTTTATGACGCAAAATTGAGAAAATGCACTGTTATGGAAAGTAGGTAATATTATGCACTAAAGGCAGGGAAAGCTGATTAATATGCAGGATTAAAGTGTAAAATATGACATTAAGTATAACAAGTATGCAGTATGCATGGATTTACTTCCTATAAGGTCAATATGTGCACGAGAAAATCCTGAGGATGCCTCTTGCAGTGATATGGCACAAATGGTAATGTTTCGTGTAAAATGTTTGTGACACACATGGATAGCTGCTTCTATTAGCACGCCACTTCAGGAGTTGGGGGGGGGGGGTTGTAATGAACCTTACATTAAGAGATTGAACTGCATTTTTGATAGCAAAGTGGCAATACATTATATTAGAATTAAAATTCGTTTGGCAATAAAGTTTCATTATCATATTGCCAAATAAAGAAATTTTAAATGGTGTATTTTTATTTACTGTTGATTGTGTGTTATACTTTTTTAAGTAAAGCTTTTGTTGCTTAATTTCATGGACTAAATACTATTTCTGTGAAGGCCTCCTTAAAGCAAATTAGGTACATAAAATTAAAAAATAAACTCATTTTCAGAATAATAACGAACACGAGCCCTTTTGAGGTCCTCTCTAACAAATCGGACAGCCCCCTCTATGTCCTTGTGTGTTGGTTTCTGGATTTCAGCTTCTGGGAACATGTCCTTCACTGAATTTTGGTTTGAATGAGCGTCTCCTGATTAGGAGGCGGCGTGATCTATTTGGATTTTAAAGTTTTTTCAGCTGACTAATTTCCAAACCAGTTCTTTTAGAATCATAATACTTAAAAAACTAAATTTTTGTTTTTCTTGGAGATGTGTGGGGACAGTAGTTAAAGATAGCTGTCCTATGTTGTAAATTTGTGAATTCCTTTTCCATCAAGACATCTTTCTTCACCACTGTTGTAACAGAACATTTACTTTTAACACTTCAAATTTCTACAGTACAACTGTTATTATCAGAGGAAACAAATGAAAAGTCCAGGCCACATTCTTGCTCATTATAACTACATACTTATCAGGAAATTCTGGAGGAAAATTAGATCCTCAGTTGGATGTCAGAATAGAGATTGCTCTTGAGGGGATGTTTATGAAAGTGAAGTTCTGAAAAAGAGATGGCAGCAACTGCTAAAATGTAAATAGAAAATCACTTCTACGTCTAAGTGGCACTTAGCAAGCAACCATATAGTGATATAGTGTGTGATGAAGAGTACACCATGCGCTGTAATCGTTCTTTACATTGATGGTACACAAGAAAATATTTTTTTGGTGTTGCTCTGCATTTGTCAAAGGACTTTATGTGGGAAGTATACTGGAAGGAAGTTGTTACAGATGAGCACAAACTCAGATGAGACAATGTTAGAAGAAGGGAATCAGCTCTCCCCCCCCCCCCCCCCCTCAGAGGAACTAGCTAAGGATATGCCTCTAATACTGATTAGAATCGGAAAAAAACTAGCACTGGGTCGCTTCACAGGGATTTTAAGTGTTCTCCTCCCAAATGAGTCAAATGCCTTAATAACTGTGCAAAATTGCTTGGTCAGAATGTTGAGAGCCAGGGCTCCTCCAAATGAGCATTTAATTTCCTATAAGATCCCCCAATGGAGATTGTTTAGTCTAGGTTGTTCAAAAGCTGCCCCATGGGCACAGGTACTTGCAAGTGCCCACCAGGCAGTCCTGTTGCAGGAAGGTGGACACTTGTGCCCGAATAACCTGATTTAATAAGCACAAGAGTACCGCCAAAATCCTCTACAGATGTGATTTGCTGAGCAGCGTAACGTGGACTGGAACTGTCTGGTGTACAAATAGTATCATAGTCTTTGACTACAAGAACTACTGACTCATAAAATCTGCAACTGCAGTTTTAGGTTTTTAACCATTTGATTGTAGTGCAGTGAAAAATGTTATGTTTAAACAATTTTAAAAATAAATATAAATATATAAAAATAAATATAAATGTCAGGTATTTTTAAAATTTTGAGATCGGCTGAATCATGAAGTTCTCCTTGTACTCTCATTAAATATGATTAAATGACCAAAATTGCAAGAGGAAATTTTAAGGATAAATAGTTATAACTGTCAAAGGTGGTCGTGGTAATGGTGGTGGTGTTTCAAACAACTGCTTGTAATTGTTTTTTGAGATTACTATAATATTTTAACCTAATTTAGATGGTAGTAGATTGACTGCTACGGTTTCTTCTCTTGTTTCAGTTCCAACAATTCACACAACCCACTGTTATTGAACAGGCGTCATATATTCTGATAGCAGCTGGAGCATTTATGTTTGTAGTCAGTTTTCTTGGCTACTGTGGTGCACTGAGAGAATCAAAATGCCTTTTGACTTGTGTAAGTATTGAAGGGATTTGTCTGTACCAAATGAATATTGTTTTGTTTGTATTGTTATCTTGCCTCTTCGTTGAAGTGTATCATGATGTAGTACTTGAGGCCCTCCTTGTTACTCCATACAGCATTGGTAGCTTCATGCAACACTTGCTGAAATGTAAGGGTTTCTGCTGTCGAGCTCAATCTGCTGCATGCAACCAAAACAGTACCTCAGACAAATGATAAACATGCAAAACAAATCATCTTCATATAAATAACAACTCTTTGGACCCGTGTCCTTTTCGATTGTTATTAAAATTGCATTTAAATTGTTTGTACACATGCTTGCTCATTTATAGACGAGGGTAAAGAAAATTTTGCACTTACAATGGTTATGAGCAACATTCCTTATGTCGTACACTCTCAAAAGGAAATGTTTCTCTAAACTACTTACAATAAAATACCATTAAGGTTGATGAGAGAGGCAGAGGGGGGGGGGGAGGAGGAGGAGGAGGAGGAGGAGGAAGGACGGAAGGAGAATTATAGTTACACAACCCTCTCCACGTACCAAAATATTTTACAGAGGCATGTCATCTTGTATTATTTTCTTGGGACTGATCCCGTAATTTGTTTTTGTGTCTCATTACATTTTTTGTAGCCTTTTGTAAAAAATGTTTCACAGCAGTTGTTCGGCTGAAGGAAGTAACAATTCTGTATGCTTACAGTATGGTGTTTTCTTGGTGATAATTCTTATAATGGAGATCACTGCTGGAAGTCTTGCAGCTGCTTACAAAGATGAGGTAAGATAAAATAACATGATTGTTACTTTTAGTGTGTGTGTGTGTGTGTGTGTGTGTGTGTGTGTGTTTGGTGGGGGGTGTCACTATTAATGTAATGCCTTCAAGGAAAGATGGAAAATGTCATATTTTCTGAATTATGGCAATCACCTAGCTTAAGAGTTCTCCAGGAGTACTCGACTCTTTAAAATTGACACTTAGTAAAATGCAGGATTGTGGTATCCAAGAATTTGACATTTGAAAGTGATGCAGCTACTTTATAGAGCAGCTTAATTTTGCTTGTAATCTATCCAAAGCCAGATCTTGAAAATACTGATTATGATTTTTAATCAGCTGAAAATATAAAAGGAGTATTGGGTAATTTTCAGTTATAATTGCAGTGTTGACGAGTTCCCTGTACATTAAATCTCAGTCTTAACTGTGTATGTTAGAGGACAATAAAAATTCAGAGTCTGGTTGTTTAGATTACTCTTATTAAGCCTGCCTTTTCTTATAATGCTCACATTTTGCTCCATGGAGATAGTCTGTAATGTTAATTCTTTTGAACAATTTTTCCCCTGTTCTGTGATTTCTATGTATAGTACTGTTCTGTGTACAACATATGGTCAGGTATTGGAGCAGCATACATTATTTGATAGTTGTCTGACTCATTTCATCACAAACTACACATTAATTGTTGTTCACTACTTTGGACAGATTTTTGTGCTTGTTGATTTGGCCACTGCATATTTTACAGGTGTGACCAGTAGTAGATTTTGAAACTCCTTCACATCTTTGAATTTTTCTCCGTTTGGCTGATTTTGGAGACTTTAAAGTCTTCTGCAGCCTTCTGAAATATTTATGGATTGACATTAAAGTATAAATGTGGCATTTGTTTCAGGCAAAGGATGAGACAGAAAAATTTTTAAAGTCAACAATTGAGAAGTATTATGCAAGTAATCAGGATGCTGTTACACTAATGTGGGACTACATAAATGCAGAGGTGAGAAATTACAAAAAACATAAGTTATATAGTACAGACAGGTGTACCTGGTTTGAAAGTGCTTTTCCAAAACTTTCTTCATACATTCAGGATTTGAAAGTTGGTGCCTGGACATTAATTTTCTAAAATAGTAAGGCACACTTTTCAAAAATTATTTGTTCATCACTCTTCCTCTGTGCTTGAAAGCAAAAAAAGATGTGTCCATTGATTTTTTCTACTGTAAAATATTGGTGTACGGTAGGGATTATCGGGAATGAAATAATTTGTGAGAATTTGGTAAGAGTGTAAGATATATATAGTATTTAACAGATGTGAGCATAGCCACTATAGGCAAATCTAACATTGTTCTCTGACATTACATCTTTCTGCCTTCACTTTTATCTTCACAAGAATTATTGTCATGTTACACAAATGGTTAGTGTAATTTCTTTATTTTATTTTTTCCCCCAATGATATGTATTTTTTGTATTCAGTTCAAATGCTGTGGAGTTCAGAACTGGGAAGATTTCAAAACTGCTCCAAAATGGAATGCCACAGTACCAAGGTCTTGCTGCATTCTTGAAGGGGATATAGCAAAATTCCAACCCAAGTATTCAGCTTGCCCAGCTAGTGCATCAAACCAAAATTCTTACTGGATGGATGTAAGTTAATTTTATTTGTATGATGATTGTATATTTCTTACAGAATAAATTATATTAATTTCTGGATTCTTGTTTTTCAGGGTTGCTATAACAAGTTCTTGGTATGGGTGGATGAACATATAAGAATAGTTATAGGTGTTGGCATTGGCTTGGGTTTGCTCCAGTTGATTGGCATCTTCCTTGCATTCTGTTTGTCAAAATCAATTGACCAATACATAAAGTGATTTTATATGGACAAAGTAGTTATCAAAAGTGAATGGTCAGAGGTGGTGTGCTGCACAGATTGAGTGACAATATATACACCTATTTTTATTACAAAATTAATGTTAAAATTAGAACTGTTAGTTGTAATGGATGTGTGTGATGTGAAGAAAAATTGTGTGTTTGGAAGGCAGAATCTCTAAAGTGTATAAAAAGGTGAAAGTGTTAATAGTGCTTCCACATTATACGTATATAAGTGAATATGTTAAATGTGTAAAGTTTAAGAGGAGGAAATCTATATAGAATACAAAATTTTTAATGATACGAAAGATATATTTGTATAATTGTTTCATATGAAATTTGTGTGGTCTTTAACTGCCATTGTCTGTCTTCTTTTTTTGTGTTTCATTCTATAAAATTGACATTCCACCATTAACTACCTTGGTATTAACCTTGTTTGCAGTTTCTGGTCCATGAATGTCAAATTGCTTTCAAGGTTCGACTGTAGTATTTTTCTCTTCGATCCATTATGCATAACAGTGGTATAACTGCAAAGCGTTCCCGTAACACATGCTTTGTAGCTCTGTTTCATATCTGATAATTTTCTACCCCTTTATTCGTTAATTGAATGTTATCTCTTTTTTCTACTTCATCCAGTTATTATCTTGAAAACATTTCAGTATATCAAATTTGGAAATTGCATCTTGCATCTGTATATTCACCATTTTCCAGAATGTTATTGAATTGTGTGTACATATGATGTTTGTATATACTGTATATTTTGCTGTTAGTCCTACATAAATCCTGGCTCCCTCATAAAATCAGCTTTTTTAATTTCATTGTCATACATTCCAGTGGTGGTCTGAGTTTTTTTTAAATGAAAATTGAAACACGTGTTAACTGTAAATGCCAAAGTGCTGTGGATGGCACATTATCAACTGCACACAATTAAAAATGTTATTTTTAACATTATTGAAATGTTACTTGTATGAAATTTATTACATGTAAAATAAAATGATGAAATAAATCTTTAGAAACAAGTTCCCTACAGTCATTTTACTTGTTTGCCAATATTTCAGCCAGTCAATGAAACATCAGTAGACGTGATTGGTGAATAAATGAAAGTCTTCCTTGATAACTAACAAATGTTCTTTTTCTCTATTTATGTTACTCGTATTAGTTTTTTAAACCCAAGTTTCTGTTCTATTGTGTGAGACATTTTTTTAACAGTAAATGCTGAAGTGACTCTTATTAGTGCGTATCAGTTTTTGTGCCGTAAGAACCACTGAGTAGTAGAAGGTGAAAGGGAGGGAAGCGAGTGAGTTCTTTATTTATCTTGAAGGATGACATTAGCTGAAATCTTAGCAATGTTTTCAGCCTTGTTTACAGAATGCTAACTGTCTCAACTACTTGGTGGTTTGAACTTCGCACCATGCCAAAGCATTTACTAGTTGCTGATTTTATAAGTTCTACCGAACAGGTGGTTTTCAAACTGCCTGCTGATGCTGTGGACATGGTGGAGAGAGATGCATGTACTGCTGGACTTTTCACATTGCACATTCACTCAAGGATAATATCAAAGCAGCTCGGATGGATGCTTTGTGTTCATTCAGGCTGAACCCTGATACTTTTGTGTGGACAAGGGCAGTGCCTACAGTTGTGTTGGACAAGGGAGTTACCTGCCGTAAGACACTGTAAAGTCTTACCTCATATTGTGCTGTTCGCTGAAATACCGGGTAATCAAAAAGTCGATATAAATTTGAAAACTGAATAAATCACGGAATAATTTAGATAGAGAGGTACAAATTGACCACATGCTTGGAATGACATGGGGTTGTTTTATTAGAACAAAAAAAAAATAAAATCAATCAAAAAATGTCAGACAGATGGCGCTTCATCTGATCAGAATAGCAATTATTAGCATAACAAAGTAAGACAAAGCAAAGATGATGATCTTTACAGGAAATGCTCAATATGTCGACCATCATTCCTCAACAATAACTGTAGTCGAGGAATAGTGTTGTGAACAGCACTGTAAAGCATGTCCGGAGTTATGGTGAGGCATTGGCGTTGGATGTTGTCTTTCAGCATCCCTAGAGATATCGGTCGATCACGATACACTTGAGACTTCAGGTAACCCCATAGCCAATAATCGCACGGACTGAGGTCTGGGGACCTGGGAGGCCAAGCATGACGAAAGTGGCGACTGACCACATGATCATTACTAAACGACACGCGCAGGAGATCTTTCACACATCTAGAAATATATGTTGTGTTTTTTTCCCCCTGATAAAACCCCATGTAATTCCAAGCATGTGTGTAAATTTTTACCTCTCTATCTACATTATTCCGTGGTTTATTAAGTTTTAAAATTTATACTGACTTTTTGATCACCTGGTGTATAGTCATCCAAAGATCCATGAGGCTTCTTGTCAGTAAAATTAGTGCTCGGACACACTGTGTAGCATAACATCTTGCTACTGTGTTGAGCCCACTAGTAGGTCAACATGATCCTCGCTCTAAACTCAACTGATTTCTTACGTTGAAAGGGAATGCATTCAGATTACTCTGATATTTTAGTAAGTTTTGATGTGGTCTCTCTCTTCACTCGCATTCCTCTGTCTGATTTGTTAAATTTTGTTGAAATTAAGTTTGGAGTAGTATTAAGGAACCCTGACCTGTTTTGACATCCATTTTTCGTGGAATAGCCAGTTCTGTGAACAGATGGAGATGCGGTGGGAAGCTCTTTGTCATGTATTGACAATCTGCTTACAGAAGATTTCAATTTATATGCATTGGAGTCAGTGAAACTGAAACCCACCTGCGCTTTCAGGTACATAAACACAACTTTTGTTGTTTGACCTCAAGGAAGTGAGAATTTAAACAGCGTTTTTGAACATCTGAATTCAGTCCAGCCAAATATCCATTTCATAGTGGCAGTGGGAAAGGATGACTGCCTCTCCTTCCTTGATGTGTTGGTGGGGAGCTGGGTGGTACATTGGGACATCTTTATAGGAAGCGCACTCATACTGATTTGCGTCTTCAGGCTTATTGTTGTTTACATCTGGCATGAAGAAATATTTCGTACCTTGTTTCTTAGAGCTCTTGTCATATCACATCCTGTAAGTTTGTCAGCTGAGTTAGCCCACCTCAGAGTCACCTTTGTTAAGAAAGATTGAAGTGAAAGACAGGTCAGATGCGTTATCGACCAACCATGAATTGAGAAAGTGATGAAAATGTGATATCGGAGTCTATGGCCTTTCTGTCCTAAGCAGGTAGCATTTCCAATGGGACTGATCATATTATATGGAAAAATGATGTGAAGTGTTTTTTCAACAGTCATATAAGATTTGAGCCCTTTTAAAATTTATAAAGAGTGACCATGATTTGTGTGAGGCAAGTGTCTACTGTATCACTGGCAGTTGTAGCATGTCATGTTGATCAGGCCGTCAGGACCATGGAGGGCTGGTATATTGAGCAAGAGTGTAACATGTGCTGAAACAGCCAAGAAAATCAGGTGTTGTAGGGCATTGCCTTGGCACCAGTCATCTTAAGGACTGTAACAGGTTCTGGGGGTGCACTTCCAGCTCCTGGCTAGCATTATTAATAGAGATCAAAGGGATATCGTGCAACTATCCAGTATCCAGCCTAATTTTACCTACTGGATAGAAGGTAAATATGTGTGTGTGCGTGCATGCATGTGTGTGGGTGCATGCATGTGTGTGGGGGGGGGGGGGGGGGGAGGGGGGGGAGGAGTATGAGTATGAAAATTTCATGAAACAGTCTTCATTAAATTAACATATAAGGTGCTCTATGAACAAAGCAGCATATTATCTTCAAATCAAAACACCACTTATTATTAATTCTAACAGAAAAAGTCAGTGTTCTTACTGAAATAGAGGCATATAGTTTCTGTGTGTTAAGGGGTAGTAAGTGATTTGGCTTGTCTTTTGTAAGCAAAACTAGCTTTGGAGAAAAGTTCTTTGCTGTATACACTGCTCTGCTGCAAATTGCTAAAGATAAATTCTGACAATCTTTGTCAAATTCTTAGTTACTGTACCACTGGCTGCATTTGGATATCCAGAAGGAACCAGATCTTATTTATTATTTCTTCAAAAGCTTAATGCAATGCTCCATGAATTACCAATGATGAAACATAAAATTAGTAAGCATAACATGATCAGCCACATACAGCAACATAGCCCATTTTTGATCCAACAGGTGGTCTACAGTATAAATGGTGGAATTCCACCTTGTGCTGATACCTCAAACCAGTTGATGCTCAAATTGATTTAGCTTCTTTTGAACAGTGAACAGTTTCCTGGAACTGAGCTTGAATGACAGACTGCCACTTAAGGCCAGAGAGCTCCAATGACTCATTTATAGCCACTGAAGTGAATGGGTGAAACTTCAACAGATCCACTAAACCACTCGAACCTCTTTCATCACCTTAGTGTCACTGTCATAAATGAGTCAATGTATGTTGTGGCCAATATCCTAGTCAATTGTGATATTATTATCCTCCCTCACTATATTTTTTACAACATGGTAACCTAGAAAAGGCTTCATTGCAAGAACTCACGACCAGATGGAGTTCAGGTGACAACAAAACACATGATCTGTGAAATTCAGGAAGGAAGACATTGTTACACAGGTCCATGTATCAGAAGTTATAGGAAACAAGAGGTCACCTGAAATGTTTTTATTTTTTCATAATGGGTATCAAGAACAGTGTTTCTGGAAATTCTATGTAAAGTTTTGCAATTTATAGTCTCTGTGAAGCTTATTCTCAGTGTCTTGTAAAATCTGGTCCTTTCTATGATAGACAATAGTTTGTCTAGTTTAATAATTTCTGCTATTAAATAACTATATTTTTTGGCTTTTGTGTTTATATCCAAAAGCAATTTCCTTTCAAACTTTTCTGACATAGCCAATTCCTTTTCTCTCAGTGTGGAAGAGGAAATTGTACCAGGGATGGCCAACACAGTGTAGGTGCGGCAGCTGCTGTACTTTCGCTAATCGCTTGGAATTTACCTGTGTGTTTAATTTTCAAATGATTTTTCATGACTGAATATCTGTTAGACAAGGAAATATTTCATTGAATTGGGGATAGATTAGGTATTTCATATTAGTTTGAATGATACTTCATAACTACCTAGTGAGGTGGTGCAGTGGTTAGCACACTGGACACGCATTCGAGAGGATGATGGTTCAAAATTGCATCTGACTATCCTCTTTTAAGTTTGGCATGATTTAGAGAAATCACTCCAGGCACAAGTCAGAATGGTTCCTTTGAAGGGACAGATTGAGTTCCTTCTCCATCCATGAAAAAATCTGAACTTGTGCCCTGTTCCTGATGACAACAGGATGTTAAAATCTTCCTTCTTTTCCTTTTTATAACTGCATTTCACAAAAACATGTGTGCAGCCCAAACAAGTTGAATTAAATAGAATATTTAATTGATGGTTGATAGATATCTGCTGCTGCTGCTGCTGCTGCTGATGATGATGATGATATCTATGGACACACACTTCACTGATGAGTGAAATAAAACAATTCAAAACAAAAGAAGACAAGCTAAGGCTTTGATACATCCCTTCCTTTTTTCCTTCTCCATCACAAGAAATTTGAACTTACATGACAAATGCACAGCAACATTAAGACTGTCACCATTTATATGAAAATATTCCCAAAAGGCAGTTTCTTTACCAATGACTAGTCTGCAATTTAACATGAAATGGAAAAATTGTGTTTAACAGTAATGTCAAGTAACAATTGAAAGTGATGAAAATTCACAACAAATCAATTAGTCCAGTTAGTCAATAAATATGCTCCAGGAAACAACAGATCTATGGCAAAGATTTATTTCAAGCTGTTGCTGATAGACCACATCATGGAAACAAATTTTGTCAGAGACAAAATGTTAAGACACTAGGTGTCTTCTGTGACTGGTTATGCCCCTGAGAGGTGGCAGGACCCGGGCACTCTGAAGAATTCGTATGCAAAGTGTGTTGCCTATATTCCAGTCGTCTGCTCTATGTGAAAGGGTGTAGACCAAGCTCCTAAAAAATCTTTGTTCACTTGCACACTTCTGAAGTTTTCTTGTGGAATATCATGCAGCCAATTTATTGGGGTAGGTAGTATGTAGATGCAGCACACCTGGTAAGTAGACCCTACTAGTTCAGTGAAATCTCATTGCCACAGGGCTAACAAATTTATTAAGAAGACACACAGCATCACTGGGTAGCATCAAGGAACTTTTTGTCTCTAAGAAAATAGGGAAAGTTATTCCCCAAGATGCACTCTATAACCTCTAAACATTTGATGTAAAGGGCATGCACACCCACTACTGCGGTGTGATCAAGTTGAAATACATGTCATGTTGTGAGCAGTTTAGGAATGACAGTTATACATGCATTTTTGCTGGATGAATCGATGTATCCTGAATAATTCAGTTTTAAAATAGAAGCTGAAACTGAGATGTCGGATTACATGCAAAGCAAACAGTCTGGTGGGCTCTTATCAGGACTACATGATGGGTGGGGAAATATTTCTCACCAACATTCTTTGAGTATTTCTACCACAGGTAGGACAGTACGTGGTCTTGAATTATCGTGCAAAATGAGGACACCAGTGGCAAGCATATCAGGCCTTCTTTGACAAATGTTTGGGTGCAGAACATTCTACAGAAACAGTTTGGAATAACAGTCTGTTACAGAAGCATCCTGGGGCATTATCTGAAGCTATGATTCAACTTGCGTCATATGCAAATGTCATTGCTTTCACCTTTGATTGTTGATGACAGAATTTTTTTGGGCACGGAGAGTCAGAGCTTACCCATTGTGATGAGTGAGATTTCGATTCAGGTTCAAAGTGTCATATCCAGCGCAACAATCCTTTTCAGAAACAGTTCTCCTTCTGTTAGGTTATGTTCAAGCGATTCTTCTACAGTTCTTTTATGATTTCTTTTCTGCTCTTCACTCAGATTGTGTGGAACCCATCTGGCAGCAACTTTCTAATCTTTAACTTTTCAGTTATGACTCTGAAACTGAAATGACAGACATTCTGGCCTCATATGCAGTTTCCTCATGTTTTTTGTTGATCCTTTCTCCAAACATCATTAACAGTAACTTGAGAGATGTAATCTATTGCAGTTGATGGCCTTCCACTTCTTGGGTTGTCCTCATTGCTTACCCGATCTTCATGGAAATTAGCAGACTACTGCAGTACTGTGCTGTTATCCACGACACCATTCCCGCATACCTCTCTCAAAGTGTTGTAAATTTCTTTTGGGTTCTTTCCACATATGGCTTGGAATTTGATGTAGGAACGCTGCTCATTACATGTAATATGTGTTGAGTCAATTTCAGCTTCAATTTTAAAATTGAATTACTGAAGATACAGCCATGTGCACCAACCAAAATGCACATGTGACAGTCATTCCTAAACTGCTCATAACTTGACATGTATTCCAACTTAATCACACCACAGTAATGGCTGTGCATGCTCGGTTTGCAGGTATTTTGAAATGACCCTTGTACCTCAATCTGTATATTGGGCAAGCCATAAAGGAAACAAAAGAAAAATTCGGAGTACGTATTAAAATCCATGGAGAAGAAATAAAAGCTTTGAGGTTTGCCGATGATATTGTAATTCTGTCAGAGACAGCAAAGGACATGGAAGAGCAGTTGAATGGAATGGACAGTGTCTTGAAAGGAGGATATAAGATGAACATCAACAAAAGCAAAACGAGGATAATGGAATGTAGTCTAATTAAGTCGGGTGATGCTGAGGGAATTATATTAGGAAATGTGAAACTTAAAGTAGTAAAGGAGTTTTGCTATTTGGGGAGCAAAATAACCGTTGGGTCGAAGTAGAGAGGATATAAAATGTAGACTGGCAATGGCAAGGAAAGTGTTTCTGAAGGAGAAATTTGTTAACGTCGAGTATAGATTTCAGTGTCAGGAAGTCGTTTCTGAAAGTATTTGTATAGAGTGTAGCCATGTATGGAAGTGAAACATGGACGATAAGTAGTTTGGACAAGAAGAGAATAGAAGCTTTCGAAATGTGGTGCTACAGATTGTGGTGCTGAAGATTAGGTGGGTAGATCACATAACTAATGAGGAGATATTGAATAGAATTGGGGAGAAGAGGAGTTTGTGGCACAACTTGACAAGAAGAAGGGACCGGTTGGTAGGACACGTTGAGGCATCAAGGTATCACAAATTTAGCACTGGAGGGCAGCGTAGAGGGTTAAAATCGTAGAGGGAGACCAAGAGATGAATACACTAAGCAGATTCAGAAGGATGTAGGTTGCAGTAAGTACTGGGAGATGAAGCAGCTTGCACAGGATAGAGTAGCATGGAGAGGTGCATCAAACCAGTCTCAGGACTGAAGACCACAACAACAAAAACAACAGGCATCTGACTGCGACTTCATAAATACTGGTACATTGCACAAGCTTTTACTGGGTGATTTTGCAAGTACTGATAAGTTAACAACATTGTATTACAATACTGTGTTAAGAAAACAAAAGCTGGATATCAATGGCTTTACATTCTGCCTGTTAGTTTAGTTTATTGTCCAGATGCACCACCAAAAAATTGTACTGTTTGACCATTTGTCTTTCTAACACTGTAAAGTATATCTAAAAACAAAGATGATGTGACTTACCAAATGAAAGTGCTGGCAGGTCGACAGACGAACACAGACACAAGCTGTCTGTATATGTGTGGATGGATATGTGTGTGTGTGCGCGAGTGTATACCCGTCCTTTTTTCCCCCCTAAGGTAAGTCTTTCCGCTCCCGGGACTGGAATGACTCCTTACCCTCTCCCTTAAAACCCACATCCTTCCGTCTTTCCCTCTCCTTCCCTCTTTCCTGACGAGGCAACAGTTTGTTGCGAAAGCTTGAATTTTGTGTGTATGTTTGTGTTCGTCTGTGTTCGTCTGTCGACCTGCCAGCACTTTCATTTGGTAAGTCACATCATCTTTGTTTTTAGATATATTTTTCCTACGTGGAATGTTTCCCTCTATTATAACACTATAAAGTGTTAATTATATATTTGAAGCTTGATATGGTGTGTGCCTAAAAGATCTCGATTAAATTGTTGGCTGTGAACCAGTTGTAGGCCTTTTCAGTACTCAAGGGGACTGTGTGTGGTGTGGTTATATTTCAGTGCTTTTTTAGTATTACTGTTTAGTGTCATTAGCAAGCCTCAGTTTCTGATCAGTCCCTTAAACTTATTTATGTAGTACTCAGTCCCAGAACTGAACCTTATGGGACTCTTATTAAAGGCAAGAGAAATTATAACTGAAACTTAAAACAACTTTTTTACACATGAGAGGGTAGCACATTGAAGCAAATTAGGAAATTGCAAAAATCAAGGGAAACCAGAGTTTAAGAAATGCTAGAGCTTTAAATTGCTTTTGTGATGGTACTGTAAATGTTGGTAGGAAGGAATCATTCACTTAGTCTATTATATGAGTAGATTCCTCTTCCTGAAAGAGCCTTAAGAGATGTGACGCAAGTTATGTTTTATGTTAATGGGCAGAAACACATTGTAGGGAACCTCTGTAAAACATACCAACAAACAGTTACAGCTAGTGCTAATCTACTCTCAATTATATAGTTTCAGGTATTATTCCAGATAAAATTTATTACCGTATTTCCTACCAGAAAAGCAACAATCACTCCTCTTTCAGTACTGAGCTGCTTTTATTATCTAATCCTTCAAACTAAGCATACGTATGCCATGACCAGAATATAGGCAGCTTATTCTGTTATTTTAAAATTAAAACCAATTTCATTATACAATTTACATTGACTGTAACATCTTGGAGTCCCTGTACTCTGACAAATTAGGAGCAGTAGCTGATAAGCTAATATTTCACTTTATTGTGACTATTTAGATTTCAAATTTCCTATCTGATTTCTGATGGCAACGTATTAAACTATTGCACCAGAATATGAAACTTTTTTTCTGAAGCCTAGGTATGGAAGCATAGTTTAAATACTTCTATCATCCTGGTTGTACTGTATTCACTCTTATTATGCCGCAAAAGTTAGCACACAAATGTATTAGAATTTATGTACAAGAAACCAAAGTTCCATAGGCAGCCTGGTTAAAGGTTGTAGATTATCAACTTATGACATCCATACTGCATGCTTCTGTAGAATAGATATTTTTAACTTCAGCTGCATTGACCTAGAAGATTATAACCATAGGATAGTGTTGGAAGTGTGCAGAGAGTGATAACAGGCAAAACTGAAGTTCATGGTTAACTTATCCACATGCTGGTGGCATTCAGTTTATTATCTGTCTTCAGATTCTCAAGAGTCATTATATCCTGTGCATGTCCATTGTTCTCCACCTCTGGTACCTGAAAGTCACACATGTTTGTTTGGAATTTATAAGTAGATAGTTTGCTGTGAATCAGTTGTAAACCTAGCTCTGATGTGGATGTGTTTGGATCCTTTGCTTCTCTCAACAAATGTCGCAGTTTTTGAAGAGTGGCTGTAATGAATCATTTATGCAGCTCAAGAGCAAGAGTGGAGCAAGTACCAAATCCCACAGGAAGCCAGATTTAATGTTTTCCTATCCAGAATTCAATTTTATTGCAGCGGTGGCATGTGTTAAAGTGATGATCTGTTTTCTGTTGTTGAGATTGATGCCATGGATGCAAGGGGATGTCTTTACACCATAACATTTTAGTTTCCGTAGCAGAATATCAACACAATCAAAGGGTTTTCAGATTTCTAGGATTTTTCTTGTTTCTTTTTGACAGAACTGAGATGAGTTCATGTATTGCTTCTGCTGTAGAAAATCCTTGTGGAAACTGAGCAGCAGTTATTTAAGCTCAATGTTCTGTTATAAGCTACCTTCTCAAAACAATTCTGAGAGCACAGAAATCTGAGTAATAATTAGAATGTTAAAGACTTTTGTATAAAATTCTGTGATAGTCCAGATCACAATACTTCAACAAAAATTGATAATTAGAGATTATTTGCATATGTCCAGTTTTGTAAATAGACTTAAATGTCCACTACACAACTCTCTAAGAAATATGCTGAGACTCGCTGACTGATTGCAAAGGCAACTCGAGGGGAGTGCTATGAAGTGAAAACCAGACACAGTACTTTGTTGCAAATACTTTCCTAGTGAGAAGAAATACCACTTTTCAGTGTTCGTAAGACTTTTCCTATATCTCTAACAGTTGCTTGAACAAAAGTGATGTTTGCTGGCAAGTCTACAAAGCCATGGATACCACCAAGGAGAACATTCAAAACTGCAGAAAGAGTCAATGCATAAACCACAAGCAAAAAATAAAATATCAGTTGTACATTTTTAACAATAAAATAACCCTTTCCTGCTATTCACACTTATTCCAGTTACATTTAATCAAGTATTAGAAAGAAAATTGCTGCTTTGAGAAAGCTTCTGTCTTCTCAGTTACATATGAAGCTGCTGTTTTCCTCCTATTGGTAGCTTAATATTTGTTTACATTAGTATTATTGCAAGAAAATAGTTACCTACATCTGTATTTAGAGTGTCCTTTTCATGATGGATTACTATTTGTGGTGCAGCTATACAGCACATTACTAATTGCTCTGTGGCTAACAGATGAATCAAGCTAATAGTAACAAAACACACACACACACACACACACACACACACACACACACACACACACACACACACACACACACACGTTTTATCTGTGTTGGGTTTCATGTGGTTGTCATCATAGTAGATTGTAAGTTCTTTGAGAGTAGATGTTTGGATTCTACTTCTTCAAATGTTGCTCCCTGAGCAGCAAGAGCTTTGTCATCTGCGTAGATGGAGGACTGTGTTCCAGTGATCATTGGTCTATACGTTATACAACATTTGAGCCAGCGCACTTCTGTGGGAGAAGGCCATTCATCAGCATTCGCTATAGACTTTTTTGTAATTTAGTTACAAAATGTCATTTATTCTGCCTTCATTAAAATGAAAGCATCATATATGGTCATGACCACTTAAGGCTGTTAATTTTTTTATTTACTGTGACAGCAAATGCGAGTATTCCCCATTTTTAAATGAAAACCACAATTAATTATGAACAAAGGCATACTTAATTGCAGCTCCAAACTTCAAGGAACTACAAGAAGTGGCCAGGTCACACAATAAACACACAAATGCAAAACCGTGCTGAAACAAAGATAGTAAAATATGTATGTATACTAACATTCATACTGTCTCAGTTGGATAAAAAATATCACTTTTGCTCCTTATCAGTACCAAAAGATGTATGTTGCTGAGGGAGTTTCACCATCTTTACAGCAATTTAAAATGGCAAACTACAAAATATGAATAAATACGCAAAACAAAAATTACAGATTGATTACAGAAAGTTATGGAACTGTCACCAAAGATCCATTTTACAAGAGGAGTGATTAAACATTTAATCAGGTAAGTAGATATTAGTTTAATATTTTAAAATGGTTTTAGAATTATATGAGTAACACATACAGCAAACAACATGCTACAAAATTGTCAGTTATACTTTTTTTAAATAGTTTACTTTTCTAAATATTTTTGTACAAGCGAATAATGGCACTTGATAAACAAATACAACTTTCCAACATCTGATAACATTTCATTTATTTATGCTTCAGTTTAAACACTTGAAATCTTTGTGTGAATTCAGTTCAGAAGAATCTAGTAGGTTTATGACTTCCAGCATTTTCATATTAATTTTTTACTGAGATTGTTCCATTGATTATATATGTAGATGTCAAATTGCATTCAGGATAGTTACTTAGCACTACAAGAGTTGTTTACTTAGTTTTGTCATCTTCATTCAGTATTCCATTTTATCATAAGGTGACAGTGCTAGAAGAAAGAAGGTGTGTTTTTTTTTTTAGTGAGTCTTCTTTCATCTTTGTCTCTTGTAGCTCCTTTTCTCTATCAAAAATTGCAGTTTTTTTTCTGTTCCATCTGAAATAATGCTTGGCCTACACCTTCTCTCATTGAGCTTTCTGGGACTGACACTCTACTTGTAGAAGTTGAAAGTCGAGATGAAGACATTGTACAGTTAGTACATTCTCACAACGACACACATTTTTTGATTTTGTCATAATTTTCCCTTTTGATCTGTGGTTCATTTTCAGGTAGCTCATGAAAGATACATAGAACCTCAATCCCTTGTAGTGTAGGATTTTGGATGGGGTGGGGTTTGGTCTGGGGGTTGTGCAAGGGTGGGTTTGCCTCAGCAAACATTTATTAAACCAAAAAACTTCCTGATAATTAACAACATTGCAACCAGGTAGTTACATTTAGTATGTGGCCCAGTTACAGTTCCTGAAGTCTAGGCATTAGAATGATACAACAAATTAAGTATCATTTCTTCAGCTCAGTGATAATTTCAAATTGTTTTAATACTGTCCAAATAACACTGAAATTGGGGACAACAGTAAGAACACGAGTAGTTCACAGTATACTACCTCTTGGGAAAAAAAATGCCATAATTACAAAGTGAAAATAGCTTCCAGACAAAACCACTCAATAAAAATAACAAATCGGGAAAGCAGGCATCAGACTTAGCTGAACTTTTGTATGTCTACACTTCAACTAAATACTAGGTTCCCTTCACCAGGTGCTCACTACTAGCAGCTCTATCAACCAACTAAAACACTTCCTGCACAAAATTAAATTGTCACTGGGGTGAACAACCTTCACCTTCACCTTTGGGTATCGCCGTAAGTTTGCTTTGGAATGGAAGCCAAGGTAGTTCTAAATTTATTGTACAAACTTTTCAATTTATTTCTTACTGCAGTAACTGAAAATAAATTAACATTATTCATCAAAGCCACACTGCTTAACTAAAAACAAGCATACGAGGGAAACCAACCCACGAGAAACATTACACTGCTACAATGCAACACTGCCTTTAGCCTTGATAATAACTCTGGCGGTTTCTGGTGATTAAGGGGGGTAGTGTGATACTGGTGTGTGAGACTCTCGCTCCCCCTTGGCTATTGAACTTACTTGCAGTTGCTTCGCCAATCTTCTTTTCATGATAGCCGGCTGCGATGTCCTGCACAGCTTCTTTTTCAAAGATATGATGCTACTTTGGAGGAATTTTTTATACTTTTAAAATAATTATGTAAACTCGAGAACACTTTGGACTCAAACATTTCTCATAAGTTTGACACCTTCCAGTCCATCAGAAACTATCACATTCATTTTTCCATTAATGTAGTCTACAAATCTCTCAGAGTTTAACGAGACAACTGTCCAGACCTTACAAAAGTAAGAGAATGAATGAATGATTAAGTAATTGTCTCTTCTCTTCTTTCAACAACATTCAAATGTTCACACAATAATGTTTGACGTCGCACCGTCACAGTTACTCCTTGTGCTAGACATGTAACTACTTAGAGGCTCGGCGACTACCTGCCTGTGCCAATCATCTGTCTTCTGCTACACGTCTGTCCTGCGCACGCGCACGCGCGCGCGTTCACACACACACACACACACACACACACACACACACACACACACACACACACACACACACACAGTTCTACTTTACCACACTCATCTCTAAAATAACACATGTCCGAGATGGTGGAAATATGAGGTTCTCTAGAATTTACCCCGAAATTCTCGATGCACTACATAACCTCAGTTCAGTGACGAAGGATGATTAAAAGTTTCTTTAGGTCTTTAGGTATGCTTATATAGCTGAAGCCACAAATGATTATATCTCATAGAGCCATCAAATTGTGGTGGTGGTGGTGGTGGTGGTGGTGGTGGTGGTGAGTACTACATTGCACCTGCTGTTCCAAATAGTGTTACACTTTTTGTATGAGAATAAGATTGGGGTATATTTAGCTGGAAAGCCAAGGTGTGACAAGTTGCTACTGTTGCAGTACACAAGTACAGCATCCTTTAGGCACCTGCCTCAGGTGTTACTTCATAGCTGATGATATTTTCAGAGTAGCTAGTAATTCTCAACACAGTCCCTTGCAGCAGTATGACACAGGGTGTTGTTGAGTATGTGTGATCAGCTTCAGAATGTGACACCACTACTGGTTGTAGCAAAACTGACCATCACTGACGTGCCCATTCAGCTAACAGGCATGTTTGAGCTGATCACTGCAACTACACTGCCACTGTTCTGCTCTATCCTCCATCATCCACTGGAAAGCAGTCAGTCGTCAGACTTTCGCTTGTACACTGAGCTCTTGAGTTGGGGGCCACCCTTGCCACTCCACCACTGTAATGTTGCAACAGCTGCAGCTGATGCCTACAAATGAAAGCAGTCATGGAAGCTGTGATCACCAAACACTGACTAAGAATCAAAATGCCTCAGCACCACCAAGCTGCTGCGTAGGCCACGCAGCCTAAAAAGTCGTAAACTCTCGTTTGTGACCTGACTGATCCTGTAGGATGTGCATACACACTTAACTTTTGCATTGTATGTGGGAATTTGTTGTAAAATAAAGATTATTCATTACCTGTGCATGTCTTGCTGACTGGTTCCTGATCTCCATGTCTGCCGCTGAACCCACTACTCCTGGCTGGTAGAGGAGCTGTGCCATCACCACAGACCAAAGCAATGTTCTCTGAATGATGGACCATAGAAACTACCCTTTACAACTGGTATCTGAAGGTTTGATGGACAATGACAGGTGTCAGGATTAAGTCAGTAATGCAGAACAATAATGCTGACCCCAGTGGTGGCAGTACAATGGCAGTATTAAACAGGAAAGTACAAGAGTACGTTACATTTATTACCCAGGCTTTTAATATCATTTCCACTTTCTAATTGTTTTTTTTCCCCTTCTGTTATTTTGCCTCTCTCTTTTGGTGGGAGTATAACAAGCAAGATAGAGCCAGGTACTAAGGGTGAGGCGGCTACCCAAGAGGCAATATAGCCCTTAATTGGCCAGATTATCCAGATCTGAGCAGATAATGACTCACAGATGAAGCTAGAAAGGTAGCAGGTAGAGAGAAGGGAACAATTTCTCCTATGTTTTGCTACCCACATTAGATGATTGCACCACCAAATTACAGTATTTTTTTTTCTCTTCTTAGTAGTTAAGGGGAAGGGGTTTAGAAGTTTGTGGACAACCTACACAAGGCTGGAAAGTTAGGAGTATGGAACAATGATCAGTAGGCGAATATGTCTCAACTGAAGTTAACAGCAGACACAAGGGCCTATGTGATTGCCATGAAAACTGTCTGCTTGTTCCTTCCAGGATTGATGGGAACTGTTATTGTTGTGCTATTGGAGGAAAAATATGGTTAGGTACTTTTGAGAACAACTAGATAATGTCTCAGACTAGGGAGCCCACAGAAAATGTTGTGCATAGAATTAGGAAACTATTGATACTTATGAGATTATGGACAATTACAGTTCTAATAAAGTCATTGTAAATGAAGTGTACAAAGGGCTCTTGATGCACAACTGCAGGATTTGCCTACTGAGGTTTCCCATAACATATGAACAGTCACCAAATTCCCTGAGTGATGCTGTGGCAACTGCAGTGGCTCAAGAAAAAGAGCCTGTGCCCACACCTAGTGAGAGGAGGATAGTATTTAAAATAGCATGTTATCAGTGTGGTCAGCCTGGTAACATTCTGTGCAAGTGCAGGAAACCTCAGCAGGGAATCATTAAAAGGTTTGACATATTAAAAGGGAACATCAGCAATTTTTTTTTTCATATCCTTGGGGTAGATACACACAGTGGAATCTGCACTCTAGCATTAAACAGAAGCAGGATCTTTGCATTTGCTACAATAGAAAGACAAACTACCAAAATTCCAGATTTGTCAATGGATAATTCTAACTAGGCCATACAGTTCAACAGGGAAAATGCAAGAGTTGTCAAGCAATACAGGGTGCCTACCAGGTAACAGAGATGACATCTCTTACGAATCTAAAATTGCAGCTTCAAACCCTGACCACAATGGTGCACATGAAGTTTACTCGACTTTTCAACAGTGTCCCAGAAGTTCTGCTGTCACTACTGGCAGATACACAGAAAGGGAGCAGGTATGTGGTAGAGGAGGAGAACAATGCATCAAAGGCAACAGATCCCCCAAACTACAAATGCCTTCTCCAGACATGCACAGTATCATGAAGCAGGCCACTGTAAATGTGGGAAGATACTGACTGTAATTTCCAGACATAATGGGGACCATGAAATTGAAGATCACAGAATTCCTGCTCTACCTGGCTGATATGCCTTTTGAAACTTCACTCACACCACCCCAAAAATTTGACCTAGCTCTTCATCACCCTAGATGTTTCTCTGCACTATGCACTCTGCTCTGAACAACCAAATAAGCATGGAATTATTATTTTGCCACGTGCATCAATATTGTAAGGAGTACCAGCACCAAGCTACTGTGCTAGGAACAACTTCATTAGCCACCTTCTTAGTACTACTTGTGCCAGGGATGGCTTACTTCTTCCATAGGCAGAATCTCATGCAAATCCACATCTTCCTTCCACCTAGAAGCTTTTGCCACCAACACGCCATAGAACTCAAGTCAGTGACTAAAACTGTGTGATCTGTAGCGGCACCACCATTTAAGATGGGAAAAGTTTAGCTTCAGTGCAATGTTTCGGAGCACACAAATTACAGCCGGGAGTGGGCCTGTTGACAGTATGTTACAGTACCAGCGGTTGTGAAGTAGAATGGAGGCCACAGGGCTGTAGACCCACTGAAAAAAGTAAACCCAGCAGTTTGCATGGCGCAAGTTACAGGCAGAAGGGGCCCACTAGCCCAACCCAGGTGTTATGAGCACATGACTCGGAGCGGTGCGTAAGCAAACCAGAGGCCCACAGCTGCTTATAAATAGGTGCTGGTTCACTAAAAAGGCATTCAAGTGTGACAGCTCGCCTGTACAGCGGGGTGTGTCACACCACTGGCTACATGTAGCAGCAGATGGGGTGCCAGTGTTCCAGTCCACAGCAGGTTGCTGGTTCGACCCTCTGAGGCCAACGTGGAGTCCACAGCCAGCTAGCTAGCAAGCGGCGGGCCATGCCACAGCTTGTTAGCACGGGCAGTCTAGTTGAGTCCCAACACACACTGGAGGCATCCCGAGGCGAGGGCCACAGATTTGGACGTTGGACTGCGGGTGCTTGTTGTCACCACAATCTTAGCCACGCCGGCGAGAAAGCATGCCGCAGGCCGCCTCGCAGCTCCCGCGGGCGGCGCTCTGGCACCAGGGATGGAGACCGCTGAGTCGACTGCCGGCGCCTTCTGACATCGTCGCAACTCTGCGGCCATACAAGGCTGATGCACAGCAGTACACTACATGGGTTGCTGAGGCAGCCATTCCGCACCAAGTCGTTTCGCAGACAGCGAAGTGGTGTCCTCAGCATTGTGGGACCCGGTGACGCAGACCGAGAGGAATGGGGGCACTGTAGCTGGAAATAATAAATCACTCGGGAAACTCGACGAATTTTAATACGGCGCATCCTGACAGCCCATCCTCGTCAAACATCCATCCATCTGCAGAAGGGAAAACGTACATCAAGATGCCAAAAGTTGATGGAGCTGTCATTTGTACTCGCGTGATTCTTGTGAAAAGGTTTCAGACATGATTATGGTTACACAATAGGATCTAACAGACTTTAAATGTGGAATGGTAGTTGGAGCGAGTCACATGAGACATTCCATGTCTGAAATAGTTAGGGAATTCAATGTTTCATGATTGACAGTGTCAAGAGTGTGTTGAGAATACAAAATTTCAGGTATTACCTCTCATCGTGGACAACACAGTTTTCGACAGCCTTCACTTAATGACAGAGCAGCGGCATTTGTGTAGAGTTGTCAGTGCTAACAGACAGGCAGCACTGCAGAAATCAATGTGGGACACACGACGAACGTATCCATGAGGATAGTGTGGCGAAATTCGGCGTTAATGGGATATGGCAGCAGGCAATTAACACAATTGCCTTTCCTAACAGCATGACATCGCCTGCAGCACCTCTCGTGAGCATATTGGTTGGACCCTAAACAACTGAAAAACTGTGGCCTAGTCAGAAGAGCCCCGATTTCAGTTGGTAAGGTGTGACAGTAGGGTTAGTGTGTGGTTCAGACCCCAGAAAGCCATGGACCCAAGCTGTCAACAAGGCACTGTGCAAACTGGTGGTGGCTCTGTAATGGGGTTAGTAGCTGTGTTTACATGGAATGGACTGGGTGTCTGGAGCAACTGAAACGACCAGTGATTGGAAATGGTTATGTTCAGCTACTTCGAGATGATATGCCGCCAAACAACGATGGAATTTGTATAGATGGTAAAGCGCCATGTCACCAGACCACATTGTTTGTGATTGGTTTGAAAAACATTCTGAACTATTTGAGCGAATGATTTGGCCACACAGATTGCCATACATGAATCCCATCAAACAATTATGGGACGTAGAGAGGGTAGGGTGGTGCAAGTGCAGCTTCTACCCACAAAAGATTTTTATGTGGTAATGTTGGAAGTTTTTTTCCACTCCCATGAAGTTGTGGCAACACTGCAAACTGGTGCACGTATAAGATGACTCGCGCGGTAACAATCGGCAGTCGACAGTACGGTTCATACTGTGACTACAAGTGCATCAAATTTTTTTGTGCTTAATTACGGCTGTATTATACTTACTGTGGACGCGTGTTATAGGTAAATATAAAGCATTATTACAACATAAATATACCTAATTTTAAGATATCTGATTATGATTTTTGTTTACTAGGGCGATCGCTCTTGCCCCTCAGAATATACATTATTACGGGGCAAGAGCGTCTACAAGGAGTGGGGAAAGAACGATAGAGTAATGAGCTTGCCCCACGATTGCTCAATATTTAACATTTTTACTTAAAACTTTATTTAATAAAAATATTTGTGCCTGAGAAACCGTATTTTTCTCGTGCCTCAATATGGTTCGCAATTACGTCAGAAAAAGCGATGGAGCAAAACAGTACACTCAAAAAACATAACAAAAAGTTGTCGCCGAGATAAAATCTGGAACTCCGACAGTAAAAACAGCAAGTAGAATGCACAACATTACTTTGACAACTCAAAGATTATTTGAAAGGGTGATGAGAGTAGAGCAGCTCCACTTTTGGTCGAACACAGGACATATCTTCTGAAATTGAACCAAGTATTTCCAATACACATTGTACAATGGAAAAATGGGGCTTTGTGTTCTCACGCAGCGAGGTGCTAGACCTTGTGGGAAAATCTGTTACGAAGACTGGAATAAAAACTCAATTTAAGCACGGCCGACCGGGAAAAGACTGATTCATAAATTTCAGAAAGCGTCTTTATATTAAGTAGCCGCAAAGTACACTACTGGCCATCAAAATTGCTACACCAAGAAAAAAATGCAGATGATAAACGTGTGTCCATTGGACAAATATATTATACTAGTACTGACATGTGATTTCATTTTCACGCAATTTGGGTACATAGATCCAGAGAAATCAGTACCCAGAACAACCACCTCTGGCCGTAGTAACGGCCTTGATACGCCTGGGCATTGAGTCAAACAGAGCTTGGATGGCTTGTACAGGTACATCTGCCCATGCAGCTTCAACACGATACCACAGTTCATCAAGAGTAGTGACTGGCATATTGTGACGAGCCAGTTGCTCGTCCACCATTGACCAGGCGTTTTCAATTGGTGAGAGATCTGAAGAATGTGCTGGCCAGGGCAGCAGTCGAACATTTTCTGTATCCAGAAAGGCCCTTGCAGGACCTGCAACATGCGGTCGTGCATTATCCTGCTGAAATGTAGGGTTTGGCAGGGATCGAATGAAGGGTAGAGCCACAGGTCGTAACACGTGAAATGTAAAGTCCACTGTTCAAAGCGCCGTCAATGCGAACAAGAGGTGACCGAGACGTGTAACCAATGGCACCCCATACCATCACGCCGGGTGATACGCCAGTATGGCGATGACGAATACACGCTTCCAATGTGCGTTCACCGCGATGTCGCCAAACACGGATGCGACCATCATAATGCTGTAAACATAGCCTAGATTCATCCGAAAAAATGACGTTTTGCCATTCGTGCATCCAGGTTCGCCGTTGAGTACACCATCGCAGGCGCTCCTGTCTGTGATCTAGCGCCAAAGGTAACCGCATCCATGGTCCCCGAGCTGATAGTCCATGCCGCTGCAAACGTCGTCGAACTGTTCGTGCAGATGGTTGTTTTGCAAACGTCCCCATCTGTTGACTCAGGAATCGAGACATGGCTGCTGGATCCGTTACAGCCATGCGGATAAGATGGCTGTCATCTCGACTGCTAGTGATACGAGGCCGTTGGGATCCAGCACGGCGTTCCGTTTTATTTTTTAAATGGTTCAAATGGCTCTGAGCACTATGGGACTTAACATCTATGGTCATCAGTCCCCTAGAACTTAGAACTACTTAAACCTAACTAACCTAAGGACATCACACACATCCACGCCCGAGGCAGGATTCGAACCTGCGACCGTAGCAGTCGCGCGGCTCCGGACTGAGCGCCTAGAACCGCTAGACCACCGCGGCCGGCACGGCGTTCCGTATTAACATCCTGAACTCACCGATTCCGTATTCTGCTAACAGTCATTGGATTTCGACCAACGCGAGCAGCAACGTCGCGATACGATAAACCGCAGTCGCGATAGGCTACAATCCGACCTTTATCAAAATCGGAAATGTGATGGTAAGCATTTCTCCTCCTTACACGAGGCATCACAACAACGTTTCACCAGGCAACGCCGGTCAACTGCTGTTTGTGTATGAGAAATCGGTTGGAAACTTTTCTCATGTCAGCACGTTGTAGGTGTCGCCACCGGCGCCAACTTAGTGTGAATGCTCTGAAAAGCTAATCATTTGCATATCACAGTATCTTCTTCCTGTCGGTTAAATTTCGCGTTGGTAGCACGTCCTCTTCGTGGTGTAGCAATTTTAATGGCCAGTAGTGTATAAAAGTGGCTCAAAAGCAAGTATTCGATCCATTCATGATTATTTCACCTTCTTCCATCTACTCTTATCAACTTAGAACTTCTTGATAAACCAGACCTGGTATTCAATTTAGATGAATCTAGCTTTTGCTCAGATCCTTCAAAAACAGTAGTAGTAGTAGGAAGAATGGGCAAATCACCTACAAGGACGGTAAGTGAGCCAGGACGAGAAAATACAACGGTATTAATGGCTTATAGTGCTTCTGGGAAAAAGCCCCTCCCCATTGTCTTCGAGGGTAAGAGAATGTGGAACGAACAGATTTCACCAGAGAGAAACGGTTATCCAAGTACAGCAGATGCTGCCACCAAAAATGGGTGGATGGAAACTGATGTGTTGACTAGTTACCTAAAAGAAACCTGCATACCACATATAGTGGATAAAAGACTAGTTCTTCTAATTTACGATGGGCATTCCACACATATGACAATAGAGGTCGCTCAGCTAGCAATTAAAGAGCAGATAACGATTTTAAAGCTACCTCCACCCACATCTCATCTGTTACAACACATTTGTATTTAGGTCTCTTAAAAGTGCTTGGGATGCCAGATTAGTCGAGATGCAGAGGGAGTATGCAGGAATGAAAATTCCTAAGATGATGAAGTCCGAATTAATGGGACAGGTGTGGTTAGAAACCAGTGCAGACGTAATAAAAAGTGGCTTCAGGAAAGCTGGCGTAATGTCTTTCAACAGTAATGTAATTTTCGAGGAACTTAACGACCCAGCTTCTTTGGAAATATGGAAAAATATATCAGAGGCTGAATCTGTACATCACGCAATCGAGAGGAATGTAAGTTTGTAGTCGGAGGGCTTGAAATCTTCTGAACAACTATCCATTTGCCCTCATAAGGCACCTGTAGATGCAGAAGCTGAAATTTGCAATCCGAATCCATCTAAAAGTAAAGCAGCAATTATTCTGAAAAATATTAAGAAAAAAATCAACTGATCTTCAGACCATTAAAAGTTCAAGGAGAGGTTTGTGATGGAGCAGAAATTATTACCAGCAAAGAGATGATGCAGCGTCTGAAAGAAAAGGATGAAAAGAAAGCAGTATAAAAGGAAAAAAATGTCAAGTTCAATTAGATTCGACGTCTAATGAAGACAAAGGTGATGTCAACTATGAAGATGAAGAAGATGTTGCCTACAATATTTTAGAGAAATTTGAAAATGAAGAAGGTATTATTGATCATCTTCCTAAACAAGTAAAAGATGTGGATGTGAATGACTGTGTTGGTGAAATTTTGCAAGAAGAAAACAAAATAAAATTTGTAGGTCAAGTATTTCTAATGACGAAATTTCAGTGAAAAAGAAATCAGTATTTACATTCCCACCTGTTGAAGATTTGTCTGTTGTTCCCAAAAGTGACACTGCGTCTGTTTTATCCATCCCAAACACAGGTCGCAGAGGTGAAATAAGTTTCAATGTGTCTTTCGATAATTACAATATGCAATAAGAAATAAGTCCATGTATTTATTTCCAGGTTTTTATTAACTTATATTGTCATTTTGAAACACACCTTCGTGTGGTAGTTGGCATAAAATATCCATGCGAGACACGAAAGGGCAAGAGCGGCTTACTACAAGTTTTCTTTGATTTTTCGTTTTGATCTGACACATCATGGATTATGCAGGTCAGGTGTAATTTTTTCTCAACAAAGAACCAATGCATGCTTTATAAGACTCGTTATACCTGCAAACAGAGAATAAAGGAGAATTTAATTGTTGATCTATTTCGTATCGTAATCGACAAATCAACGCAATGAAACGTAAAATAACTAAATGAAAAGAGCAATTCCCTTATACTCGTATTGTAATCTAAACCTGGATCGTTCGAAAACAATAACTCAGACTTCACTTTCACTTGACAAAAATCTTTCGCCATGCGTAAAGACAGCCATGTCTTATACCAGCACTGCTGCAATCATTACATTGCTTTTTATATTGGTATGAATACTAGACAGCTATCCACCAGGACGAATGGCCACCGCCAAGCTGTGGCCAAGAGTAAAGCGAACCATCCTGTGGCGCAACATTCAGCTGACCGTAACATGCTTGTTTTCAATGGCTACTTCACAGCCTTGGCCATCTGGGTCCTCCCCTCCACCAACAGCTTTTTTGAACTGCACCGATCAGAGTTGTTCTTACAACACATTCTCTACTCCCAAAATTATCCTCTTGTCAATCTATGGTAACCTGCTATTCCCACATCCCACACCCAACAAGAGTCACCTCCTCTATTCTACACCTCCTCCCAATTCTCGTCCCCTCATCCTCATTGTGTGCCGCTCTTTACCAGTGGACCAACCAGTTTTCTTCTCTTCTCTGCTCCTCTTCTTCTTGTGTTCCCTATTTCCTCCCACCCCCCCTCCCCCCGCAGCCACCCAGTACTGCACCTGGCCATTTTGTCTGGCTACCATCTAGTTAGTCCCTGCACACTCCACTCCTCTCCCCCTACCTGCATCCTGATATCCCTCCTCCTTTGCTGACGCTCTCTGGATTGCTGCTTGCATTCGATGTGACACCATTATGTTCTGGCCGAGAGAGTGGAGATAGTGGTCATGTGTGTATGAGATGCACTTGCTTGTGTGAATGCGTGCTTGTGTTTTCTTTTCTAGAGAAGGCTCTGGCTAAAAGCCATTGTTTGGTAGTGTAACTCATGTAGATATAATGAGAAAGTGTTACATCTAACCATGTAATGAAACTAAGGGCCGTAATACAGTCCTGTTAATTGCTAAAATTAATGAACTTGACTGCACACACTGAATAGATAATACCTTGGCACAGATGGGTGTAATTGTAAAGGAAATGATAATAATGACATACAATTACTTGTGCGAATATAAACTACCAGTGTTCCAGAATTAGCTAACAAATTAAGGGAAAGAACCGGAAAAGTACAGTTTCCTCGGCCAAGTGCATGTGGAGCTCACTAACTGATTGCAAAACTCTGACTCGAAACAAATGACTTCGTCATCACCTCACCACTATGAGTGAAAATGCTACACATGCTTACCATCATTCTAAAATTAAAATACAGAAAATGGCAGCAATGTTAGCTAAAAGTTTTTGTGTCAGCCCCAGCGTCTGTCACTGGCTCTGAGATAGTCTAAAAAACGATCATCAGGTAAAGCTTTGTCTGCTGGAACAAACAAAGGAGAAATCTTCCCTCAATGGAACTCTAAGACGAAGACGCTATATGCTCATCTTGCAAAAAATTTACTGATTCTGCCAGCACTGCATTCTTGTTAGCCAATTGCTGCGACCCTTCTGAATACTGCCCAATGGTTTAAAAAAATGGCTCTGAGCACTATGGGACTCAACTTCTGAGGTCATTAGTCCCCTAGAACTTAGAACTAGTTAAACCTAACTAACCTAAGGACATCACACACACCCATGCCCGAGGCAGGATTCGAACCTGCGACCGTAGCGGTCTCGCGGTTCCTGACTGCAGCGCCTAGAACCGCACGACCACTTCGGCCGGCACTGCCCAATGCAAAATTCATCAAAATACGTATCATCCTCTTAAAGAATCTGTGGTGAATAACCAATAAAACACATTTCTCTCTTAGAGTGGGGCAAAAAGTAGAAATTCTCTCCCACTATGAAGTTGGTTTCACGTTTCGGCCAATGACAGTGGCTGCACGTAGTCACCCAAGAGTTCTCATCCCTGCTACAAAAATTATTTTGATGAACCAATCCTGGGTTGCCTTACAAAACTTACACGTCAGTTGAGTCCAGCAGATTCCTCTCGTTCTGAATGTCTCATATTTTCCCCTTCCCCCGCAGATCGGCATCTTTTTAAAAAGTGTGCTTTTCGTTGCTTCTCGCTGTACAAGTTACAGCTTGCCAAGGTCAGCCTCTTAACCCTGGTGCAGCCGTCACTGGAGTGCCCAACTCTGTCCCAAACAACATCCAGTGTGTGTCTGCCAGGGACTCTGAGCTTTAGCAATTAAAAAAAAAATTACGACCCACTTGCTATTCTATTCTTCTGGCCCCAATGTTCTCACAGTCAGTCAGCGGACTTACATCAGAAAAATTATATATAGCTTTCTCCAATGTATAGAAATAAAAAGAAGAAATGTTAATTGCATTCACAATCATTGGTGTTTGTTTCTCTTAGTGCATATTTTCTTGCTTCACATGTAATTTGAATTGATTTGGTACTCTAATATGAGTAGTGGGTTATTAATTAAGTTACAGAGCAATTTTGGAAAAAGCGGTCCTTTAACACCTTCACGAAATTCACTTTTGGTGGAAGCATAAACATGACTAAATGCTGCAAGCCGATTGTAAACAGTTTATTAAGGTGACTGACTACTTAAAAGCTGAAAGAAGCGCTTAAAGGAATTGTTGTTGAGTTTATGGAAATCATAAAAATGTCTCCAAACGGAAATTATTGTGAGACATGTCAATTTTTACAACATTGTTTCTTTAAACGTTCACTGAAACAAATTAATCGCTCAATTTCTGAGTTGCCATTGTTGTACCAATAAAAAAATAACAAATTTTAAAACAATAGTATTGTCACAATTCCCTGCGCCATCTTGTGACTGCTCAAAAAATGTTAAAAAGGACCCTGAGTATGGGACAACAGAAATGCTGCATGTGTATTGCCTATGCTACGCTTACATGGGACACAACTTCAAGAAGACGAAAATCGAATTTGTTACCGTTTTTCATGTTGCGTTTACATAAGGTTTGAAGCGATTTTAATAGGCTGGTCAAATATCGATTACCCGATCGTCAGTCGTTTTGTACAAAATGGTCTGTGGAAATCACCTGTTTGGGTTTCCGACCTCATCAGCACAATGGTTATTTCTCTACCCTAAAAAAGGACATAGACAACTTTGTGCCCAGTCTAATATTTCTCTACTTCTCCATCACTGCATAAAACAGTCACTCCATCTAGATTAGCCAAAAATTTTTAAATAGAAGGCATAAGCTGAGTGTTTCAAAAACATTTGTGCGATTAGATGGAAATGAAAACTGACTGTGGAATCCGACAGCTAGAATGAGTCTAGATTGGAGTGTTTACAAGATCAACCAGAAGCGGTATTGGAAAATGCGTTTATGATTTCCTATTTTGGGACCCTCCTGTCAATAATTTTTTAAAAGTTTTCAATGTTTCCTTCATACTGCATTCGGTTGCTGCTTCGTAGTGCATGCAAACATCTCTCACCGTACATGGGCATCGCTATTTGGCGGCTGTCTTTTAAGAATGTTGTCTACCAAAGACTGGTATGTATTTCGTGTCAGCAAAAGCTCTTTTAGACCCTTAACTCTAGAGACACAGCTCGGTGATCCTCGTTTATCAGTTTTTCGCAGGGCGTTTTCCCGGCAGTTACTGGCAACCAGTGCATATGTGTGTTGAGGCTGTGGGCAGTTATGTCCCGCTAGACGTAGGGTATAGAGGCCCAGACCTCTCAAAAAATGGTTCAAATGGCTCTGAGCACTATGCGACTTAACTTCTGAGGTCATCAGTCGCCTAGAACTTAGAACTAATTAAACCTAACTAACGTAAGGACATCACACACATCCATGCCCGAGGCAGGATTCGAACCTGCGACCGTAGCGGTTTCTCGGTTCCAAACTGTAGCGCCTAGAACCGCACGGCCACTCCGACCGGCCCCAGATCTCTCAGACAGGCTTCTGTATGGTGGAGTGTGTGGGGCCACGTGCTGCTGGGCACAGCGTGCTAATACAGTCGTCTAGTGAGAAGCCTTCGTTTTATTTACTGCAGTGTGTGCTACTTGTTCAGTCAAGTATTTACATGCGTTTTTTTGGAAAAATATCGGAGATGGTCGGTCAAAATAATGTAAATAACGATAAGTGTTTGTACATTGGGTTGCTTATGCCATTTCTAGCACTATGATGTTCCATATTAATAGTGCAGGGATAATGAAGGCTTGAACGTGGCAAGTGGGTATATGTTGTTAAATAATGCATTGAACATTCACGTGTCTCGTACGTGTCTTGAAAAGATGGCCCCAGGTCGTGCTTTCATTGTGACATTATTACACTAATAATTCTCTGTTTATTAACGTACACTATATCGTCACTCATTAATATTAATGTAGGAGTGATGTATTTCTTTGAATATCGTGTTGAGGCAGGTTAAGTGTAATTACATGTGTCGTCATTCTACCTGGTAGGTGTGCTGATCCCTGCTGTTGCTGGTGTTTCGTGATGATCCACTCCCTATGGTGAACAGAACAAGAAAGACGCCATCCACGCTTAAGCTCTACTAGTAAAATCGGGATGGTTATCGGGGGAGTGGGAGCTAATTTTTTCTAGCCCAGAAAGAAAGGAAGCGGAGGGGAGTGCTCGGCGCTTAAATTATCATCAACGCTTACGTACACAGTCGCCCTCAGATTTCTGCTGGCGAATGCGTAGGAGCCGGTGTGTTTCGACTGATTTGCTGGGTTGGATGGTACTCGCTGAATGTGTGACTTAGTAGCAGTGCCTTTTCTGCCACCAACCAGGCCTGGCTGCGTTGGAAACCATTACACGTACATTGTTTAAATAATGCAAATTTCCCTACGATTGCTGGGGGAGGGCAGTTTGTGGTGGTGGTGTAAGCTAGTACAGTGCTAGCTCCGCGATTTGGTTCGTTTGCTACAGCCAGGGTTTGGTGCATTCGTCGGCTAATGCAGGGACAGTTCTTCTAAATGTAGGAGTGTGTGTGTTTGCAGCAGTGTGCTTATTGTTAAACGTACTGTATTTACGCGCGTCTTTGGTTGACAGACTTGCCAAACTTTAAAACTGCATTGCTTCCAGAAATATGCTGTGACCTCACTCACTAGTGCCTTACGCCATAAATTTTTTAAATATTTATCGGAACATACCATAACGTAGATTAAAACTGAAGAAACTGCAAAAAGGTGGCAATTTAAAGAGATGGGACCTGGATAAACTGATCAAACTAGAGGTTGTACAGAGTTTAAGGGAGAGTATAAGGGAACAATTGACAAGAATGGGGGAAAGAAATACAGTAGAAGAAGAATGGGTAGCTTTGAGAGATGAGGTAGTGAAGGCAGCAGAGGATCAAGTAGGTAAAAATATGAGGGCTAGTAGAAATCTTTGGGTAACAGAAGAAATATTGAATTTAATAGACGAAAGGAGAAAATATAAAAATTCAGTAAATGAAGCAGGTAAATATATAAACGTCTCAAAAATGAGATCGACAGGAAGTGCAAAATGGCTAAGCAGGCATGGTTACAGGACAAATGTAAGGATGTAGAGGCTTATCTCACTAGGGGTAAGATAGATAGAGCCTACAGGAAAATTAAAGAGACCTTTGAAGAAAAGAGAACCACTTGTATGAATATCAAGAGCTCAGATGGAAACCCAGTTCTAAGCAAAGAAGGGAAAGCAGAAAGGTGGAGGGAGCATATAGAGGGTCTATACAAGGGCGATGTACTTAAGGACAATATTATGGAAATGGAAGAGGATGTAGATGAAGATGAAATGGGAGATACAATACTGCATGAAGAGTTTGACAGAGCACTGAAAAACCTGAGTCGAAACAAGGCCCCGGGAGTAGACAACATTCCACTAGCACTACTGACGGCCTTGGGAGGGCCAGTCATGACAAAACTCTACCATCTGGTGAGCAAGATGTATGAGACAGGTGAAATACCCTCAGACTTCAAGAAGAATATAAAAAGTCCAATCCCAAAGAAAGCAGGTGCTGACAGATGTGAAAATTACCGAACAATCAGTTTAATAAGTCACGGATGCAAAATACTAACGCGAATTCTTTACAGACGAATGGAAAAGCTGGTAGAAGCCGACCTCGGGGAAGATCAGTTTGGATTCCGTAGAAATGTTGGAACACGTGAGGCAATACTGACCCTACGACATATTTTAGAAGCTAGATTAAGGAAAGGCAAACCTACATTTCTAGCATTTGTAGACTTACAGAAAGCGTTTGACAATGTTGACTGGAATACTCTCTTTCAAATTCTGAAGGTGGCAGGGGTAAAATACAGGGAGCGAAAGGCTATTTACAATTTGTACAGGAACCAGATGACAGTTATAAAAGTCGAGGGGCACGAAAGGGAAGCAGTGGTTGGGAACGGAGTGAGACAGGATTGTAGCCTCTCCCCGATGTTATTCAATCTGTATATTGAGCAAGCAGTGAAGGAAACAAAAGAAAAATTCGGAGTAGGTATTAAAATCCAAGGAGAAGAAATAAAAACTTTGAGGTTTGCCGATGACATTGTTATTCTGTCAGAGACAGCAAAGGACTTGGAAGAGCAGTTGAACGGAATGGATAGCGTCTTGAAAGGAGAATATAAGATGAACATCAACAAAAGCAAAACGAGGATAATGGAATGTAGTTGAATTAAGTCGGGTGATGCTGAGGGAATTAGATTAGGAAATGAGAGACTTAAAGTAGTAAAGGAGTTTTGCTATTTGGGGTCCAAAATAACTGATGACGGTCGAAGTAGAGAGGATATAAAATATAGACTGGCAATGGCAAGGAAAGCGTTTCTGAAGAAGAGAAATTTGTTAACATCGAGTATAGAATTAAGTGTCAGGAAGTCGTTTCTGAAAGTATTTGTATGGAGCGTAGCCATGTATGGTAGTGAAACATGGACGATAAATAGTTTGGACAAGAAGAGAATAGAAGGTTTCGAAATATGGTGCTACAGAAGAATGTTGAAGATTAGATGGGTAGATCATATAACTAATGAGGAGGTAATTAATAGGATTGGGGAGAAGAGAAGTTTGTGGCACAACTTGACTAGAAGAAGGGATCGGTTGGTAGGACATGTTCTGAGGCATCAAGGGATCACCAATTTAGTATTGGAGGGCAGCGTGGAGGGTAAAAATCGTAGAGGGAGACCAAGAGATGAATACACTAAGCAGATACAGAAGGATGTAGGTTGCAGTAGGTACTGGGAGATGAAGAAGCTGGCACAGGATAGAGTACCATGGAGAGCTGCATCAAACCAGTCTCAGGACTGAAGACCACAACAACAACCATAACGTCATTATTTCTACCAATAGGAGAACGCACCCTGTAAGTAGGCTGTTTATGTTTTCCTTATGTAAGTAGGCTGTTTATGTTTTCTTATTGGCAACGTTACGTAGCGCTCTATATGAAAATCACTGGCTGTGCTGTGTGCAGTCTGTGGCTAGTTTGCATTGTTGTCTGCCATTGTAGTGTTGGGCAGCGGCAGCTGGATGTGAACAGCGCGTAGCGCTGCGCAGTTGGAGGTGAGCCGCCAGCAGTGGTGGATGTGGGAAATGAGATGGCGGATTTTTGAGTACAGAATGGATATTATGAACTGCTATGTATATTATGCTTTTTCAACACTATTAAGGTAAATACATTGTTTGTTATCTTTTAAAATCTTTCATTTGCTAACTATGCCTATCAGTAGTTAGTGCCTTCCGTAGTTTGAATCTTTTATTTAGCTGGCAGTAGTGGCGCTCGCTGTATTGCAGTAGTTCGAGTAACGGAGATTTTTGGTGAGGTAAGTGATTTGTGAAAGGTATAGATTAATGTTAGTCAGGGCCATTCTTTTGCAGGGATTTTTGAAAGTCAGATTGCGTTGCGCTAAAAATATTGTGTGTCAGTTTAAGCATAGTCTTCTATAATTTTTCTAAGCGGACGTTTCATATGTCGACCCTTAGCCGAGGATACCTCACTGGAATCTTCTGATTTATTTCTTGTAGTTTGTGTAATTAGTGTAGATTTTTTTTATCGCTAGCGCGTAATTGTAGAGAGAATCTCCTTTGTAGTTGCAGCCTTTCATTGTAGTACAGTAAAACAGTTGTGGCATGCATGTAGATTTGCACCAAGTATTTCGCAGCTGCGCTTGCAATTAACGAGATATTATTTTCAGTGCTATGTTAATGTGTTCTCTTATTGTTGCTCTTCAAATTGTGTTTTTCTGTGTTATTGTGTGAAATATTGTGACAATAATGGCGTGTGAAAAACGTAATACTAGGCTCGAAAGTAAACTGAGAAATACAGTGAAGACGAAAGCAGTGTGTTAACGCCACCATGTAATGAATTAACTAATATTCAAAGTAGTAATTTGGTAATTGTACATAGGGAAATGGAGCGGGCTGCAAACAATGGTATAGACAGTGAAACAATTAGTGAACAGGAATGCATTATCGATCGATCGGTCGGCAACAGCTCGCCTCAGGATTCCGAAATGACAGGACACAATCTTGCAAATACTGTAGACTCAGGTTTTGGGTTCTCACAGTTTTCTCAAATGAGTCAAGACACATTTTCCGCTTGTCAAAATGTGAATGTTGCCGGTGCAAATTCACTGCCGAAAAGCACTGAGGAACATGTTTCAGACACCAGTGCACTGTTATTACAGTTAATGCAACAAATGGGACAAAGGCTACAAAAGTTAGACACAACGCTTGAACAAAATCAGAAACAAATGGGACAAAATCTTCAAAAGTTAGACACAATAGAACAAAATCTTCAAAAGTTAGACACAATGGAACAACACCAGAGACAAACACAGCAACAGTTAGACGCAATGGAACAAAATCTTCACACCACGCTTGAACAAACACGTGAGGATTTAACTACTGAGTTACATAACATTGAATCGAAATGTCAAAAAGTCTGTAATGACGTAAAAACACAAATTTGTGAGCATTTTCAACCTATTTTTTCGCGTCATGAAAATGCACTACAGAATCACGAAGCAGCCATAAAAGAACTGCAAACTATTGTTCATGAAAATCATGAGACCTTGCAAGCTAAAACGGACTCAGTTGCATCTACCGATTCGGTTACGCAACTTGCAAAAATTCAGGAAAACTTAAAGGACACAGTAGATACGATTTCAACACAAATGGACACTCTGAAACTTGGTTCAGAAAAACACACTGAGGAAATGTGCTCGGAGAAAGTAGCCGAACTTTCGGATCAGGTCACTAACTTACCTACGAAGGTAGATGATAATCTGAATGACACAAAACCGGTAGTCTTTAATGACACAGAAGAGTGCAAACAAATTAGGAAACTGAAACAAAATCTGAATCAAATTAATACGCAACACCAAAGAGAAATCCGGGAAGTACAAGATCAGCTGACACAGGTAATACAAGAATTACGTATTTCAGAGGACACTCGCACTCCAATACGGGAAGAGGGACATAGAAATACGGAACAGCCACAAAATAATAACACAGGGTACTTCGGAAATTATGAAAGAAATTGGCAAGGTACACCGAATTTTGAGATGGAACCGCCGAAACGACGTAACAATGACCGACATGCGACTCGGCGAGATGATGATTTTGACTATAAGCTGTTCATTACTACACGTAAATTCAAAACGTTTAAGAATTCTGCCAACGACATTCATCCACAAGCGTGGCTCCATCAATTCTCTCATTGTTTTCCTCCCAACTGGTCATTAGAACACAGATTAGAATTTATGTGTGGCTACTTGGAGAATAAACCAGCTGTAAGAATGCGATCGGTCATTCACGATTGTCACAGTGAAGGAGAATTTTATCATGCCTTCCTCTCAGCGTATTGGTCTCAAGCTACACAAGACCGAGTAAAACATGGCATCATAATGATGAAACGTTTCGAACAATCTGATTTTTCCAGTCTTATCAAATATTTTGAAGACATGTTGCACAAGAATCAGTATCTTTCAAACCCATACAGCCCCTCAGAACTCATCCGCATTTGCTTAATCAAACTGCCTGAACATTTACGACACATTATTTTAGCAGGACATTGCAAAGACGACATTGAAGCTTTTCAGGGACTGTTACAAGAACTGGAAATTGACACTGACAATCGCGGAATGCGAAAACAGGAGTACAACAATTACAGGTCACATCTGTCACAATTCCGCGACGACAGAAATAATACACGACAAGGCTATTCTTATAATGTAAATCGTGACCTAAACAGACACCACCCGTATGACAACCATTGGCAGAGTAGTAATAATTACAGGGAAAGATCACTTCTCCGCGGTAATGACTATCACAGAGACAATCAGAGAAACAGACAATATGGGAACCAAAATAATTATTATCAAGGGAGACAGAATAACTTTAGACGCAACGGTCCAGCGCGCAGTTATGATGCAGGGAGAAATTCTCCACCACGTGACCGACAAGAAAGAAACTATGGAATCTACCGACATGATGACAGACGATATGATCGTAATGACAGACCTGAATTGCATCAGAACTGGCGGGATTCAAACAGAGCAGGGAACTTTCGACAACGTGAATTTGAAGAAGTTAGGTCTCCAAATCCCAATAACGACGCGCGCCAACAAAGGAACAGACAATGACTCGCACCGCAGGCTGCCACGTGCGCCGGCTGGCTCAGAGAAAAATAATATTGACGCTAACCTTGAGCAAAATTCCAGTATTCTTTACGGACGAATACCACATGATAATTGTGTTGAAGTTGAAACTCTGCGTACTAGGAAGAGTAAAGATTTACACCACATTTCACATGTAAAACCGTTTATTTGAAAGATAATCTGATTTTTAACTTTGTCTTTGCCATAAAACGTTTCGCTTCACATTTCTAGTATGCATTGTCACACTTAGAAACTGTTATAATGCAACAATGTTCGAAGTCAAATACCCAGTCAAGAACCAAGAGAACTTATTTAAACAGAAATTACGAATGCATTGTTATTGTGAACAGACGTCACAGTGTTATTGTGTGTGTGCATTCTGGCTTGTTAGTTGCACGATTACGTAACGACTATAAGGCTCACATTCTTAGAACATTTATCAGTACTGCTAATGAGATTCTAATGCAACATTTTGGTTTACTTGAAAATACATTCTGGATTTAAGGTACTTTCTGTGAGATACTAGATGAGACAATGGTTAGTTTATGTGACAGCTACACGATTTTATCACGACGCTACTAATGAGTGACAATTTACAATGTTGCTTTTGCGGTGTTTCTGTTTTATATCTGCACAGTTTTTCTGAATTATTCTGGAAAGTAAAACATGTTTTAGTAGTAACTTTCGTGGTATAGCTACAAGGAGACAGCCTCTTTCGTAGCACAACAATACGTTACAGCACAGTATTTTCTTCATCATAACAATAAGCGTAATAACTAAGATATCTATACGCAAAGCATTTCACTTTTGTTTATCATGAGGTAAGTACATTGACTTCTGCAGAACTTAGCTTTCGGAGGAAAATAACTACGACACTTCCACAGAGATTATCTTACAACAAGATGCACTTTTAGCGCTACAGGACACGCATTTGAGTGCTTAATTTTGTACTTAAACCATTTATTTTTCAAGATTTTTGAAATACAAAGGTTTTCCGTGATACATTTCATTCCATTGCTGTAATCTGTAACACCTGAGGGTATAATTACATTAATCCTCAGGGGGGTACACGCTTACTTTGTGTACCATGTGTTTGGCAAGCACAAGGAGCCCTAGCTAATATGGTATTTGCTTACACAACTTGACACATCGGTACCATATTTCTCTAACACACAAATTACACAGCTATCTGATCATTTAACTGTGAGATAAACATTTTTTTTTGTACTACATCAGTGACACATGTTTACTCAATTACACCGTTGGATAACTTCACACTTACGAAATTGTATTTTGTCTTTACTTTGAGAAATTTTCATATTTTTTTGGAACCATTGTGATACTATGAGAGCTTTGAATGATGTATCTGGTATGAGATCATGATTTTTAAAGTACGTTTGAGGTAGATGACACTATTGAAATGAGCAGAGAATTTTCTTTAGGTTTTGAAATTATTGCAGAAAGCTACGACGTTTTTGAGATTTGACTGAAGTGTTTTGATGTTATTATTATGACGACGATGTGTATTATGGTGTTGAGGAATGTTTATTATGATATGTATTTATTATGATGAATTGTTGAAGATGTGTTGATGAATATGTATATGTGTAATAAGGTAAGGAATAAGGAGTAGTGGTTAGGGACTCTGACTTGTGAAAAAGGATGTTGGAAACCAAGAATCGTACTTTAAGAGTTATGAAATGTGTGTAAATGCGCGAATGTATCACAATGCCGAGGAAAACTTTTTGGACACTGTTATATTTATAGGATTTTGTTTCAACACATTTGCAACATAAATTCTTGACCTGTGAAATATTTTTATATGAGACTGTCACTGTAGCGGAAACTGCTGTCATAAATATTTCCGTAAGAAAGTTAAGTGACCACCTGCACGTAATGCGTCGTGGGCACCCAGCTGTGTCAGACGCCTGGAGAACAAGCCATTAGGGTGTGCCTTTTCGGAAGCACAGATAGAAAAAAAAGGGGGGCCATTATCCTCGCTATTGACATTTCCTTGTTGAAAGCATACCGTGGAGCTCGTAATTTATGATATTTACTAAAATGCCTAATGAAATGATGAGAAACATTTTACATCTATTGTCTTTGTAGTTGAGAGATTGCTCATTTTGTTTAATATCTGGTTTCCAGCTGTGTTGCAGCATTAGTTTTATAAAATAAACTTAGATGCATTTGCTAATGTGAACACTTTCTGTCAACAGATCTATTAAATAATTATTTTATGATCCACATTCTTCGAAAAAGGAGCTCTTGGAATGGAAAGAACAATAAAAAGGGACTAGTAACAGTAACTGCATACATAATTTTCTTGTCAAGTACATGGTAATATTTTTTTACGATAAGTTGTTGTGGTGCACCACTTTAATTACATAGACATTAAGATGTGAATATACATTTCCCTTATCCGCATTGTTGTTTTTACTGTAATATTTTTTCTGCTTGAGCTTTGTCATGTTTAGGTATAAGTTACTGCTGTTTGCCAGGCATAATGTTACTGAATTTGACTTTGTGTTACTCTTCTAAGCTAGTTTTACTACTGATTTATTTTTCTTGTTTGCTGCACAGTGCCTTATATTAGTTTTAGTACTGCAATTGCTTTGCCTATTTAAAATTTTTGTCCTTGATGTTTGTGTTAATTGTTTTATGCTGCTATCATTGCCTCGTCCCTTAGTTTAGCATCTGAGCTCAGTAGATTTAAGTTAGCTTAAGAGGGGTAGACTATATAAGAAACTGACTATGGAGAATAGGTAAAGAATGCATTGCGAAGTTATATGAAAAAGATTTGGGCCAAAATGAGTATTGTACAATGAGAAATAATTATTTTGGAAGAAATATGAATAGAATACAGGAAGGAGGTATAGATAGGACTTTTTTGGAATAATGATGAATGAAGGGAGATCTCCAAGAAGCAAAGAAAGTTTTGTTTGCGAAATACTGCAGTAAAACAAACCCTGTCCTTCTCCTTTTGTATCATTCCGCTATGTATTTGTGTACCCTTCTGTATTTGTGTTCTTCCTGTCTTTATATGTTTATCTGATAAGACTTTGTTGTAGAATTTTTCTAATACTCAACTACATTCACTATGATGAGGAATACTGTTATCCTCAAATATAATTTGCATTAATAATATGTTATTTTCTTTGTAAAGATGTTTAGACATTATTTATTCTGTTTTGTTTTAATGTTCATGTGTGAAGTTGATGTTTCGAAAGTTATTCTGATCTTTTATGTATGTACTTGTCATAATTCCTGTAACACTGATGTATATGTTATTTCGATTCTTTTGTAAAGCCTGTACTACAAATGTTATCTGTATTGTTATGTTCTTTAATGATGTATTTTATACCTTTGTTATTGTATTCTTATGTTATAAAATTGTAATTGACACCAGTTCATCATATTATTAACTTGTAAGTTACATTTCACTGCACACGTTTCTGTTGGTCATAGTATACGGACAATATGTGAGAAGTAGGGACTGTTAGTGTTTGCACGTGTGTTGATAATTCAGCAAGGGACTGGATAACAGCATTGCTGGTTCTAAGGACAATTCCAAAAAACTTTGTGAGTGCACAAGTGGTGATTATGGACTTGCTCTATTATCTGCAAGACTCTTCGATGGTGATTGTGCACCTGCACAGTCGCAACAGATGGCTGCTGGCCATCTCTACAAGGACTACAGTGGGTCTGCATCTGTGATGACCCACCAATACCATTATTTCTACAAGGACTACAGTGGGTCTGCACCTCTGGTGGCCCACCAATACCACAATCTCTACCAGGACTACAGTGGGTCTGCTCTTTGATGACCTACCTACCAATATTCTTCAAATTTCGACTGACTCTGCTGTGGGTTTGCTCTGTTGTGGACCAACACCTGTCTGCATGTCGAGAGTCAGCACTGTCTTTCCGTTGGAAGGACAACACTACTTCTTCAAGACTGCATGGAAATCCACTACTTCCGTGTGCATTTTCTTTTACTGTTCAGCCTTTGAGAAAAACACTGCAATTTTACTGTGATGAATGATATGGACTGTGAGAAAATTTTAGCTTTTGACCAACATTGTATCAATAAGTGTGTGCATTTGATATCTTTGTTATTGTAATTATGAAAAATTTTTTCAAATCATTATTGGCCACTGCCCAAAACAATTTGTAAAATTTTTTTTGGGGAGCATGGGGGCTATGTAAGTAGGCTGTTTATGTTTTCCTTATGTAAGTAGGCTGTTTATGTTTTCTTATTGGCAACGTTACGTAGCGCTCTATATGAAAATCACTGGCTGTGCTGTGTGCAGTCTGTGGCTAGTTTGCATTGTTGTCTGCCATTGTAGTGTTGGGCAGCGGCAGCTGGATGTGAACAGCGCGTAGCGTTGCGCAGTTGGAGGTGAGCCACCAGCAGTGGTGGATGTGGGAAATGAGATGGCGGATTTTTGAGTACAGAATGGATATTATGAACTGCTATGTATATTATGCTTTTTCAACACTATTAAGGTAAATACATTGTTTGTTCTCTATTAAAATCTTTCATTTGCTAACTATGCCTATCAGTAGTTAGTGCCTTCCGTAGTTTGAATCTTTTATTTAGCTGGCAGTAGTGGCGCTCGCTGTATTGCAGTAGTTCGAGTAACGGAGATTTTTGGTGAGGTAAGTGAATTGTGAAAGGTATAGATTAATGTTAGTCAGGGCCATTCTTTTGCAGGGATTTTTGAAAGTCAGATTGCGTTGCGCTAAAAATATTGTGTGTCAGTTTAAGCACAGTCTTCTATAATTTTTCTAAGGGGACGTTTCAGCCCGTTTTAATACGCACACTGTGACCTGACACACACCAGTGATGTAGGAATGGCTTAGCAAGGATTTATTTGTAATAAAAGTTCAAATAAACCAATTATCTGCATCAGTCACACTTTTTATTTCATCCGACGACGTGCTTCGAGAGTTTAAACACACGTACTCAGCTGGAACAATGATTTGCTACATTTTTGTTAGCTGGATGCAGCCAGCTGTTTGTTGAAGTTTCATTTCGCTGCAAAAACGTATAACAGGAACTTGTTAGCGTATTTGGCACTAAGATTATACATTTTAAACGGTGTCAAAATCCCTTACAATCTGTTCCACTGCACAGAACCCTGTGGTTCATCATAAATTTGCGTTTTTAACTTCATTCGTGTTACAGAATACGAACGATAATCTGTAAAAACCAAAAATTATAACGATGTAAAGATACAGTGCTTTGTGTCTGAGATCATTCATTACTAATTTACGTTTGGACTGTAGATATATATAACAATTATAAAATTGTTTAATTCCTTACAACAACTTGTTAAAAGTATTGCTGTTGCAAAATACATGAGATTAAAGGTACATATAAAAATAAAATAAAAAACCTAAAACTTGCAGTATAACCTAATTCTTATGTTTCTGTACAGTGCTTTGGGAATTATCCTTTAGTAAGGTAATTCAGGAAATAGAAGGTGAAAAGAGTTACAGCGCATCATCTAGTATATCTGTGAATCTCATTGCTACTGTCTCAGCTTGGGCTTCTTCAAGAGCTTCACAGATATAGTAGATGAGGCACTATAACTCTTTCCACTTTCTACTTCCTGAGTGGCGTTGATAAAAGATAATTTCCAAAGCAATGTACAGAAACAGTAAAACGAGTAATTAGATTATACTATACTAAGTTGCTGTCCAACATGGACGACACAAGGTTAAGAATTTATTTGTTTATATATGCACTTTGCTATTTGTTTATCATTTAAAGACTTTGCAAGAGCGGATTTCTTGTTAAATTGTGTGCTGTTGCCATTTGTTAACATAGCGTGTAGGATAGAGATGTCAGTACTTGGAAAGAAATAGATAAAAATTTGCAACAAATTAACTCAAAAATAGCAATTAATTTTGAGCTTAATTACAAGTCTTCTTATTCTGCTTGGGGGTGGCTGGCTGGCGCGTATCTCAAGTGATGAAATTCTCGTGATTGGAACAATAATTATTAAAAAAAAAAAAAAAACCTGGCGAACTACGTCTAGGACTCAAGCACTGCAGGTTCCACGCAAACTTAATTTTATTTATACATACAAATTAACAATTTTAGAATTTTTTCCGTTACTTGTAGTGTGAAACTGTGCATCTTTGTACATTTCAAGATTTAGGTCAACAGGAAGTAGCCTATAGGTTTTGATGAGTGATTTTTCGAATATCACAAAATGTGACATAAATGGCCATATCTTTTGAGTGAATTGACTTAAAAGCTTAAAATTTGTAATCTGTCAAGGGGCCGTAGACCTTAATATGTAATATAAATGTCCACCTGTTCCTGAGTAAAAAGGTTCTTAACAGGCAAATGGACGGACCGATAGACAGACAGAAAGGCAACAAACCAATACTATAAGGGTTCGGTTTTAACAGACTGAGGCATGGAACCCTAATTGATTTGTTATTTGTAACACTTACCCCCACGCTGGTCCTTTCCCAACAGAGCACATACTTTCAATGGAAAAACTTGCACAATTGAAATAACAATAGATTTAAGTTGTTATTATTTGTAACAAGTACCCACACCCTAATTCTTTCTGTATAAAGCCCAGACCTAAAATTACAAAACGTACATAATTCAAATAATAATGCGATTATTTTGTTATTATTATACCTACACGCTGATCCCAAACAAACCTGAACCTCTCCCAATGGAACACAGACATCTAATGAAGAGGCCTACACAATTGAATCGGTTATAAAAGGTGAGTTAGGAGAGCTTGAAGCTTATTGGTCCAGGGGCAAAGGAGGAGTTTCCAATCATTTTAATGTGTTTCCTTTTTCCGAGAGAGATGGAGGTTTGCTGTCAATTTTATATCACACAAGACCACATGACTGGTATTGAGCTACAACATGAACTTGAATATAACTAGTGCAATTTCCCCATGGGTACGGTGGGAGGGCTCCCCTAGGTGACTCTGAATATAACTTGCATAATTTCTGAAGGCTCCCCAGGAGGGATGTGGGGAATGATCTTCATATAACTAGCCCAAGTGAGTAACGTGGTACCCAGAAGTCCTTGTCATCAGTGTAACCTCAAGCTCAAGGTCATCTTGTACCGGCATTGATAGGCTGCTGATGACGGAGTTAAACCATATTACATACTGTGCTGTAAAATTCCAAGTAGGGTTATCAGAGTATCAAAATATGTGTGCTTTCAAGAAAAAATAGGTTCCTCCAGAAACAAGATTAGAACCATTTGGAACATAATAAAAAGAAAGTAAGAAAACGTGGAAATTTTGTTCAAAGTAAATAATGGACTGATCAAAGAGAATCCCAAAATTGCAAACACTTCTAATTAGTTTTTTGTTTCAGTAACTAGCGGATAATTTGTGTCAGAACACTGCCTTAGTGCACAGCACATTAGGTATTATTAGTTGCTATCACTTATTTCCAGTGCTACATCACTGACCAGTTAGGACCATTACGATTATATCAAATTACAATAACAACATTACAATAAAGTGTAATTATAATAACAATAAAATTACAACATCTGTGTTGTTGCTAGTATTGCAGTACTGAGTTGCTAGTCAGGTAGGCATTGATCTATCACTAGAAATGAATTCATTGGCAGTGTATAATGGATGATTTTATAAATCACTCAACATTTTCGCATTAAACAGCTCCACTAGTAGGGACTGAACACTATTTGGTAGTGTATAATCATTATCATGACCACTATTTGGAAACTATCTTGTGACTTAGTCAATCGACATCTTGGCATGTATAAACTGCCATTGGTGTGATGGTGAATTTGATGACTCTTGATGTATGTGTTACGATTTATCTTCATATGAATGAAGTGGACAAACACATATTGGCTATAAACAGTTATTACTCCTAGTTTAACAAAGAAGGGTTTACAATGGTCGATATTTTGCTATAATGTAAGAAAAGCTCTGGGAAGATCCTGAAAGAACTAAAGACCAAAACAACATCCAGCAGTACATGGAGCGACGACGTTCTTCTTGTCACCGGGAGCCAGAGATGACTTGCTGGACTTAACAACAACGACAACAACAACAATGACCTTCATTCTTTTCCTCTGTAGCTTCAGCATGTTCCTGGAAATTGCAGAGTGGCTCCATAGCAGCAGCCCAAAGCTGAGGTAGCTGTGGAAAAAGGTATAACAGACTCTTAGTAAGTACAGTCCCATTATAATGTTTTAGGTTCCTCAAAAGATAGAGGATTCATAAAAGCTTGGCACACACATGAATAGTGAGCTCTCTCCAAGTTAATTTACACTCATGATCATAAATTAAGGACAATTGCAGAATGTGGTGCCACACAACGTGGCACTACACAAAACTGGCGCTAATAGCATAGGCACATAGGGAACACATACGACACATATCTGTAAGTCCAGGGTATTGGTGATAAGTTGAGAAAACCGTTCCGAAACATATGTGCTTCAAAACGCCATTGTTTCCTGCGCATGTACCCCGACATCAATATGGGACATGATCACCAGGCACACGTACACAGGCTGCACAACAGGTTGGCATACTCTGGATCAGGCAGTCGAGCAGCTGCTGGGGTATAGCCTCTCATTCTTGCACCAGTGCATGACGGAGCTCCTGAAGTGTCATAGGGGTTTGAAGACGTGCAGCGATACGTTGACTGAGAGCATCCCAGACGTGCTTGATGGGGCTTAGGTCTGGAGAACAGGCAGGCCACTCCATTCGCCTGATATCTTCTGTTTCAAGATACTCCTCCACGATGGCAGCTCGGTGGAGCCGTGCGTTATCATCCATCAGGAGGGAGGTGGGACCCACTACACTCCTGAAAAGGTGGACATACTGGTGCAAAATGACATCCTGATACACGTGACCTGTTACAGTTCTTCTGTCAAAGATATGCAGGGGTGTATGTGCATCAATCATAACCCACCCACGCCATCAAACCACGACCTCCATACAGGTCCCTTTCAAGGACGTTAAGGGGTTCGAATCTGGTTACTGGTTCACGCCAGATGAAAACCCGGCGAGAATCACTGTTCAGACTATACCTGGACTCGTCCGTGGACATAACCTGGGACCACTGTTCTAATGACCATGTACTGTGTTCTTGACACCAGGCTTTACGGGCTCTCCTGTGAGCAGGGGTCAGTGGAATGCACCTTGCAGATCTCCAGGCGAATAAATCATGTCTGTTCAGTCGTCTGTAGACTGTGTGTCTGGAGACAACTGTTCCAGTGGCTGCAGTAAGGTCGCGAGCAAGGCTACCTGCAGGCCGTCTGCGGGCACAGATGGTGAGAGATCGGTCTTCTTGTGGTGTTGTACACTGTGGACGTCCTGTACTGTAGCGCCTGGACACGTTTCCTGTCTGCTGGAATCGTTGCCATAATCATGAAATCACACTTTGTGGCACACGGAGGGCCTGTGCTACGACCTGCTGTGTTTGACCAGCCTCCAGTCGCCCTAGTATTCTACCCCTCATAACGTCATCAATACGTGTTCTTTGAGCCATTTTCAATACACAGTCACCATTAGCACGTCTGAAAATGTCTGTACACTTACTCGCTGCACCTTACTCTGACATGCACCAACACACCTCTGCATATGTAGACTGCTGCCAGCGCCACCGTGGGACGACCGCAAGTCAAATGCACCACATGGTCATGCCCTGAGGTGATTTAAACCCGCAAACCGCCCACCAGAGCGTTGTTTCACCATGTGTCAGCATTATCCTTAATTTATGAGCATGAGTGTACTATCAGTGAAGAAGCCTGAAGTGCAATAGCTGCAACGTTACCCAGTGCTGCAGTGTCGTTGAGGTTATGTTTCAACAATTAAGTTTTATTTTCATTTGTAGTCATCTTATTCGCATTAAACCACTAATTGGTCTCATCGAACTGAGCATCTCTTTGTTGAACAGCCTGCATAAACCCACTGGGTAAAAAAATATTCACCCCCAGTGAACATCACACTAATGCCATGTAAAATTGGCTCCAGCCTTGTTAATGACATCAATTCGGCGAGGAAGAGAGACCACAAGTTTCTTCAGGTATGAAACATCCATCTCAATCATTTTATTGAGGATTAGATCCCACAGAAGTTGTGGAATGTTGATTACTGCGTTTCATCTGGTGTTTCAAATGGTCCCATAAATTTTGTATGGGACTAAGATCAGATCATTTAATGGGCCAGTCTAAGGGACATTTTTATAGGTTTAAGATCAGGTGATTTAGCAGGTCAGTCAAAGTGACATAGGGTGCCTGAGTCCTCATCAAACCAGGAATGTATGCATGCAATCAGTGAACCAAGCTGACGTCATCTTGGAAGACAGGTGCGTTCACAGCATACTTATCATGAAGATGTAATGGCAAGGGTAACACTTGGTCACTTATAATGTGGAAATAAACATCCTGGTTCATGTTCACTGTATCCTGAATGCATCATGATACGACCATGTGAGCAGTATCGAACTACGTCATGCTCTTGAATATAACTAGTTCAATTGTCTCAGGGGTAGGAGTCGGCCAGGTTTCCACTGGGTGGCCTAGGATATAATTCACAGTATTGCTTTTGGTTCCCCAGTGATCAGAGGAGAGGGGGTAACTTTGAATAAAACAACCCTAAGTGTGTAACCTGATACCCCAGAAGTCCTCATCGTATCAGTATATCCTGATACTCAAGAACAAAGTCGTCTCGTATCAGTGCTGATACCCTACTGTCATCATCCATGTCCACTAGTGCTGTGTAAAGTCTTCACTTTCTTTGCATTCATTTAATCTACTTAAACAGGTTAATATTTTAAAGACAGCTTTTTAAAAAATAGCCTATGACTATGTTACAGAATATAATATTATTCTAAACGCCAGATATGCTATACACATCTTCCCCACTGCGTATTTCACAAATATAGCATGAAGTCATCAATTCCTTTCCAGTTTACCAGTACTGAAATTAGTAATACAATAGCTTTACGGTCCCGATGAGTCTGTAAAAATGTTATCTATATTAGTGCTGCTGGTTCCCACAATTCTCGTTGTAAGTTGCGGAAGAGAGAGTTACTTTACACAAAATAAGAGTACAGCTCTAGGACAGGTAGAAATCAAAAGCTCCACTTAACATTATTTTTATTGCTTAATGAATCAAATTGTTTCATGAATAACTCAGCTTGCCAGTGGAAGCTCACTATATTGCGCCTATTGCTATGTAACTTCCCAAGACCTTCTATTTCTACACTACAAGTTTCAAAACGCTTATCACCGCCAAATCTGAGTGTGTCTGCGTTTTTATGTGGTACTGGTGTCCCTTTAATGTAAGTGGCGAGTTCTTTAACTTGGGTTTTCTGAGTGGATTCGTGCATACTGGATAATAATAAATTCTAGCGTAAACTCCTTACACCACGTATCTATAGCTAAACGAAAGAAAAAACACAACCAATCGAAATACAACTTGCGCGTGCGCATGCGATCTAAAGACAAAACACGCGATCCTGAGACCAATATTGGTGTGAACTGTCGCTAATGCGTGGGTAATAGTAATAGCTCGCGTTTTACACTCCTGGAAATGGAAAAAAAACACATTGACACCGGTGTGTCAGACCCACCATACTTGCTCCGGACACTGCGAGAGGGCTGTACAAGCAATGATCACACGCACGGCACAGCGGACACACCAGGAACCGCGGTGTTGGCCGTCGAATGGCGCTAGCTGCGCAGCATTTATGCACCGCCGCCGTCAGTGTCAGCCAGTTTGCCGTGGCATACGGAGCTCCATCGCAGTCTTTAACACTGGTAGCATGCCGCGACAGCGTGGACGTGAACCGTATGTGCAGTTGACGGACTTTGAGCGAGGGCGTATAGTGGGCATGCGGGAGGCCGGGTGGACGTACCGCCGAATTGCTCAACACGAGGGGCGTGAGGTCTCCACAGTACATCGATGTTGTCGCCAGTGGTCGGCGGAAGGTGCACGTGCCCGTCGACCTGGGACCGGACCGCAGCGACGCACGGATGCACGCCAAGACCGTAGGATCCTACGCAGTGCCGTAGGGGACCGCACCGACACTTCCCAGCAAATTAGGGACACTGTTACTCCTGGGGTATCGGCGAGGACCATTCGCAACCGTCTCCATGAAGCTGGGCTACGGTCCCGCACACCGTTAGGCCGTCTTCCGCTCACGCCCCAACATCGTGCAGCCCGCCTCCAGTGGTGTCGCGACAGGCGTGAATGGAGGGACGAATGGAGACGTGTCGTCTTCAGCGATGAGAGTCGCTTCTGCCTTGGTGCCAATGATGGTCGTATGCGTGTTTGGCGCCGTGCAGGTGAGCGCCACAATCAGGACTGCATACGACCGAGGCACACAGGGCCAACACCCGGCATCATGGTGTGCGGAGCGATCTCCTACACTGGCCGTACACCACTGGTGATCGTCGAGGGGACACTGAATAGTGCACGGTACATCCAAACCGTTATCGAACCCATCGTTCTACCATTCCTAGACCGGCAAGGGAACTTGCTGTTCCAACAGGACAATGCACGTCCGCATGTATCCCGTGCCACCCAACGTGCTCTAGAAGGTGTAAGTCAACTACCCTGACCAGCAAGATCTCCGGATCTGTCCCCCATTGAGCATGTTTGGAACTGGATGAAGCGTCGTCTCACGCGGTCTGCACGTCCAGCACGAACGCTGGTCCAACTGAGGCGCCAGGTGGAAATGGCATGGCAAGCCGTTCCACAGGACTACATCCAGCATCTCTACGATCGTCTCCATGGGAGAATAGCAGCCTGCATTGCTGCGAAAGGTGGATATACACTGTACTAGTGCCGACATTGTGCATGCTCTGTTGCCTGTGTCTATGTGCCTGTGGTTCTGTCAGTGTGATCATGTGATGTATCTGACGCCAGGAATGTGTCAATAAAGTTTCCCCTTCCTGGGACAATGAATTCACGGTGTTCTTATTTCAATTTCCAGGAGTGTATTTACTAGATGTGCGTGGAGCTAGAAACAGTGGGAAGGGGTTCATCCCCACCAAAATATCCTTTAACGGTAAAACTGAAACTTCTTGAGAACACCGGGGTTAACTTCTTAAGAGTGGGATTCAACCCGTCGGCTTTGATCAATGAATTTTCGAGCCATAGATAATAAATCGTGGTAATTGGGCGTCAAATATTGTCTTTAGGCGCCACGCCCCACCAGGGTGGATCGTGGGTTGGGGCAGTCGGCAATCTTCTGTGGCGACGCCTCATCATTGTAAATTGAAATAAATGAATGTGTTTTTAAAAGATAGCGCTAGACATTGTGTACGGTTTTCGTCGCTTGTATTAATTTAAATCATTTGTTCATTCCAATTCAATCGGTACTTATTTTCATTCTTAGTGAGTCTGAGATAATTTGAAAGAATTGTTTCTCGTTCTGGACAAATTTTACTTTTTGATTTTCGTTTGTAGGCATGGATTTATCTGTTCATATGAATATGTTAGACTTGAAGCAGGATTCATCAACAGTACGAAATACAAATGTTGCAGCTGTCGCTTTTTTTCGCCTTCACTAGCACTAGTATTACTTCGATATTTTTCACTCGATACTAGCACTATCTATGGCGAAAAGATTGACATATGAAAAATCTGTATCCCGTACTACAGTTCACCTGTATATAATTTGCTGTTAAATCTGTGCAATATATCATCTGTGGCAACTTCTGACGTCATGGGTCAAAGCCGACGGGTTGTATCTCATTCTTCAGTAATCCCAATGCCGCCAGTAAATGATTTATCGATACACTGAACTTGTAGGAAAGTTTTGATGTCATGGTGCGTAACATAAATCACATCTATGAAATTATGCTCATCGTGAAAGCTCTGCACCCACACCCAGCGTAGATGCGGTAATAAATTTCCGTGCATTTCATACTCATGGAATGTAATAGGGCAACTGCTTGGAAGTGACATTCCATTGTTTATTTTTATAGCTTCACGTCTCGAAGACGATATATAGAAGCAGATGACATTTATCATTTTTTAAGCGGAGCGGAATTGTTTGCCAGTGAGTAATCTTAATATTACACGTAACTGTATAATTAGGTTCAGCAGCACGGCTACGTTTTGTTATTAGAACGAAATGGAAAACGGTCATCTTTTTCCTTGTTGCAGTTCGATGAACAACGTGGGTCTTCCCCACAATGTATGCCTAATCTGTGACTAACCAGTTTCTTTTGCAACAAATTTTGTGACCGAGCGGGGTGGTGCAGTGGTTAGACACTTGACTCGCATTCGGGAGGACGACGGTTCAATCCCGCGTCCGGCCATCCTGATTTAGGTTTTCCGTGATTTCCCTAAATCACTCCAGGCAAATGCCGGGATGGTTCCTCTGAAAGGGCACGGCCGACTTCCTTCCCAATCCTTCCCTAATCCGATGAGACCGATGACCACGCTGTCTGGTCTCCTTCCTCAAACCAACCAACAAATTTTGTGTTTGTTAGTCACCATGGCAGTAACTAGGCTAAGTTTTCATTACTTCTGCTAACGTCTGACATTAATGAAAAACGTAACATACGTCCAAACTATATTCGGTGGTGCTTTACAGTAATCATCACGGGAGTAAAGTTTAATTTGCGATACTGCAAGAAACGATAGCGAACTATGTCTTAAGAAGCGTTCTGCTTCGTAAACTGAACGACGGTAGGTCTGTTTTTTTTCTGATAAAAGCCGCCACCACCCCAATAGTTGGTTTGATAACCGAATTTCTTAACCAGGTGTGGACAGTTCGCTGGGTTGGTTGGTTGATTTGGGGGAGTGGACCAAACAGCGAGATCATCGGTCCCATCGGATAAAGGATGGATGTCGGCCGTGCCCTCTCATAGGAACCTTTCCGGCATATGCCTGAAGAGATTTAGGGAAATCACGAAAACCTGAATCGGGATGGCCGGACGCGGGTATGTACCGTCGTCCTCCCGAACGCGAATCCGGTGTGCTAACCACTGCGCCACCTCGCTTGGTGGACAGGTCGAGGCTAGTATGCTGTTGTTTTCCTCCGATCTGAGAGTCAGTTTATCCAGCTGACTTCCAAGTCACGGGCAAACTCTGCATTTTTCACGTACCAGTTCGAAAATTATTGTCTTGATAGGAAAGTCAGGTTAAGCGCAAAAACAAATAAGAACCAAGGTCCAACCCAGTCTCGAAGCTTTAAAGCTGTTGTCCAATACCTTATTTTATTTTTTATTTGTTTAACTTTTTGCCTGTTGCCATCAAGCTGATGACTTTTGCAAAAGTCATATATGCTTTTTGTTGTAAACTTATGTAAATAACACTTCCATATGCATTCATCTTAATATTCTAATATATGTTATATGATACAACAGAAGACAAATAACTTAGAATTCACCGAGTGAATACGAACACTTATTTATTAAGAAAGCTTTCAACTCCCTGTGGAACAGCTTTGCTTCAGAAGTTTGTGAAGTGTGTGGCAGCTTGGTGAACCACATCTGCCCATTAATGTAGGGTCTATTGTCAGCAACTTTTAATTTTGTCCTCTGCCTGAAATAGTTGCCCTTATTGCTAGTACATTAACTACGTCTGTCATTATACTTATTTATTTTGTTTTTACTATTCACAAAAATATAACAAGTTTATGCAAATATAAGGATTACATTGTTAAAAATTTATGTCGGACAAAGGTTTCTCGACAAGACTCTGTGGACCTTAGTACATGCATTAACATAATTGCTCTCTTCTGTAATACTAATATTCTATTCAGGTGCAGGTCTATCACACAGTTCAATACCAAAATTAGGAAATGGATAAATTGTTCCATAGTATACTATTTTTAAGGTTTGATCTGAGATTATTTTTGTCAGTTGGCTTACCAAGCACAAGCTACTGCTGCTTTTCGCACACACAGAGTTAATGTGCTTTACCCAAAGAAGATTTTTGTCCTGATGAATACCAAGAAACTTAATGTTATCTCTTTGTACTGATGTAACACCACACATATTTGTGAAGATAGTAACTGTTCTCGAAAGAACAGATACAATTGATGACAGTGCGGCTTCTCTAGAATAAATAATAGTTAATTGAAACGCTAAGCTGCCGACATGTGTTGTTGACAGACCTCGATGGGGACAGCTGAAAATGTGTGCCCTGACCGGGATTCGAACCCGGGATCTCCTGATTACATGGCAGACGCTCAATCCATCTGAGCTACCGAATAGCACGACTGCATGGACTTCTCCCTTGCACGCTTCCCGTGAGACCCACATTCCCAGCTCTCCGCAATCTACATACGTAATGTTCCTAATAGATACTTTGCCCATCCACTCATTAATCGCGCCCACTAAGGTGACGATTCCCGTGAGTTCGGGCAACCTGTGCGCATTCGCACAGACGAAGGTCAATGGGTGGGGTGGGGGTGGGGGTGGGGGGGCTCAGATGAATTGAGCGTCTGTCATGTAAGCAGGAGATCCCGGGTTCGAGTCTCAGTCGGGGTACACATTTTCAGCCGTCGCCATCGAGGTATGTCAACAACACGTGTCGGCAGCTGAGCGTTTCAATTAATTATCACCACATATATTGTTTATTTCGACCTCACGAGAGTCAGTTGTTTTAGAAGTTAGTAGATACCCAATTAGTCAGAGCTGTAGTCTTATTTAATGTAACTAATTTCTCCTATGGCAATCAGCTGCAATCTTCATCTCAGACTGTTTTTCCCTTGTAGTGCGGTAGCTGATCAGCTAAATTTTTTATGAATATGCACAAGCTTGTCCCTGCTTCGCGCATGTATGATCATGGACTCGTCCAGGTTACAGCACATACCGCAAAACTAGGAAAATTTTACCCACACCTGGCCCGTTGTTGAAGGATAGATCTCACGCAGATACCTTTGGCTTAACGCATTCACACCATCAGTCTCAGCGCTGGGCTTGTTCCGAAGAGGCGACTTTAGTTTGTTGTAGGCTGTTGCGCGCTTCGTCCGTTAGAAGCGGCTGCCTTCTCAGTTGCTTATGCGCTGATTTTCGTAGTCAGTACTTTAGTCAGACACTGCTGATTATTAGAGGTACAGTGTTGGCAAAACATGTTACTACTATGTCTTGCAGACACGCTAGGTGTACAGGAGTACTTAGAATTTCAGCTTGTGAGGAGGTTTAACTGTTGCACCCGACCTGCCATCCGGTAACAGCACACAAAGGGTAATCTCATCACCGCCGTTGTTCATCTCCTCTGCCATGCCATCTGTGCAGGTTAGGATCAATTTATTTTGCGCACACTCTTAATTTACAGAATTTTCTGTTGCTCAGTTCGTTTTACCCATTGTAGTCTAATTTAAAAGGAATAGTTCAGACCGAACTATCAAGCTGCACAGTAATACATGGCTACTATAAACGATTCATTTGTTTTCGAAGTTCTATGTTTTCCAAAGTATTACGTGTACAAATATGATTGATGCTTGAACAGAGCCGTAAACTCACCGAGTTCGCATTGTTCCCACCAGCTAACATTATGAGGGCAGTGCCATGACAAAATGGTGGCAAAGCAAGAAAAGAGTTTTTGTATATTGGAATATCGAAATGTTTATCCATTACAACAGTGCAGGGTGCATTGGAAGGGGTTATCGAAAAGATCCGCCATGTAAACAGAGCACTGTGCGTTGGTAATAGACAATTCAGGAACACTGTTTGCCTCCTACCCTCCAGGGATTCCCATTTGAGTTTCGGAAGCATTTCCGTAACAATTGCGTGTTGTTCGAATCTAGTGGTAACAAATGTAGCAGCCCGCCTTTGAATTGCTTCGACGTCTTCCTGTAATCTGACCTGGAAAGGATCCCGAACAGCCGAGCCGCATTCAAGAATTTTCTAAACCAACTGCAGAGAAACCGGTTCTTCTGTTCTTGGATGGTCACTCAACACACACGAAGAGTATTGAACTTTCCAGAATGAGATTTTCACTCTGCAGCGGAGGTGCGCTGATATGAAACTTCCTGGCAGATTAAAACTGTGTGCCCGACCGAGACTCGAACTCGGGACCTTTGCCTTTCGCGGGCAAGTGCTCTACCATCTGAGGTTCGCGGGAGAGCTTCTGTAAAGTTTGGAAGGTAGGAGACGAGGTACTGGCAGAAGTAAAGCTGTGAGTGCCGGGCGTGAGTCGTGCTTCGGTAGCTCAGTTGGTAGAGCACTTGCCCGCAAAAGGCAAAGGTCCCGAGTTCGAGTCTCGGTCGGGCACACAGTTTTAATCTGCCAGGAAGTTTCAGTATTGAACTTATTTATAACCATGTTCATCTCTTATGCTTCCCCCCCACACTACACCCACCGAATGCAGCCCCTGGATGTTGCATTCATGGCCCCACTGACTAATTATTACTCTCAAGAGGTTCGAAAGTGGCTTGAGTATCATCCTGGACGAGTGGTAACCAGCAATCAAGTTGCAGGGCTGTATGCGACAGCATTCATGAAAGCTGCTTCTTTTGAGACTGCTGTAAATGCATGCCTTAAAACTGGAATCTTCCCACTGGATGCAGATATTTCCCCTGATTGGATGTATCAGCCTGCTGAAACAACAGACACTGACCCACCGTTGGAAAAAGATGATATCCCGCTTTCGGATCCTACTTGAGAGTAATTAAACACAGAACAATCTTTTTCCAACCACACCAGGGTCTTCCCAGTCGGATAGGCCTAAGCTTTCAACTTCAGCTTTCCACGTCTCTCCGAAAGACATAAAAGCAGGGCCGATAGCTGAAAGAAAGGTACAAAAATCTGATAGAGAAAGAGGAAAGAGAGCTGTTCTTACAAGTTCACCTTGTAAGGAAGAATTAAAGTTTTCCACGAAAAAGGGGAGCGTCTTGCATATTGTCTCCTTTACAGATGAACCACACTTTCCTAAAGTTCCCCCAATACACCGAAATCGACCATTCGCCTTACCTATCAACTTCAAGAGCTAGAAAATTTTCGAAACTGTTAAGTATGAAAGCAAAGAACCTTTCTTTTTTTTAATATAAGAAGAAACAGGTATAGTTCTTGGGTGGGAGGGAGGTGGACTGCAGTCCAATAGCCACTTCCCCCCCCCCCTCCCCCCCCCCCCCGGTTTCTGGTTTGAAACTTTACCGTCTGCTGCTCGTGCAACAATTAAAACCAGAATATTGTGGCCAGCGATTTCAGTTTTGCATAACATTGCAGGAAGCACTTGAGGAGGAGCAGTTCGCCTTCAGGATAATATACAGTGACGAAGCAACCTTCCATTTATTTGGAAGGTTAACCGTCACCATGTGAGGGTGTGGAGCACTGAAAATCTTCAAGAAATTGTGGCGCATTAACGAGATTTGACGAAATTTAATGTTTTCTGTGCCATGTCACAGACGAGGCTGTACGAGCCGCTTTTCTTCCGGGAGAAGACTGTGACGGGTACCTGTACCTTGATATGTTGCAGTTGTCGCTGTTTCCACAACTCTTTACTGCTTCCGAGAATTTCATCTCCCAACAACACGGGGAACTTCGCTATCGCTGGATTGAGCGTAGTGGTGAAGACGATCTAGCTCTGTCCCCTTGGGTCCCTGAGCTCGCCTAACGCCTTGTGACTTTTCCTTTGGAGGTACATTAACGAACGTGTTTACGTACCCCACCGCCGAGAAGACTGGAACAGCTCAGAGAACCTTGACAACCGCTTGGTCCATTATCGTGTGTTTAAAGGAGCACTCACAGAACATTTTTAGACGGCATAATGCAAACTCTGCGGGTTTATGATTCTGTTCACGCGTCTGTCATATTTGTATATGTAATACTTTGAAAAGGAATGTATCACTTACAGTACCGATAGCTCTGTATTGTAGTATCGGTGCGGGTAAAAGTCTAGAACTCAACATCGAGGCCAGTGGCGCACTTACCGCGTTTTTCGTTCAGCAGTGTTGTCAACTTTCGTCGTATGGCGGGAACGAAAGGGGGTGTGTCAGCTGCTGATTCTGCACAACCAATGAGACAGCAGCAGCAGATGACGTGTTCGGCAGCTAAACGCGAAGAAATATTGTCACATTCACACATCGACATGGATGCGAAATCCGCTACGTATTTGGAAAATAGCCGGCCGCTGTGACCGAGCGGCTTTAGGCGCTTCAGTCCGGAACCGCGCTGCTGCTACGGTCGCAGGTTCGAATCCTGCCTCGGGCATGGGTGTGTGTGATGTCCTTAGGTTAGTTAGGTTTAAGTAGTTCTAAGTTCTAGGGGACTGATGACCTCAGATGTTAAGTCCTTAGTGCTTAGAGCCATTTGAACCATTTTTATTTGGAAAATACAACTATATTTTGAGGTCCCGCCCCATCTACCACCTCGGAAATTGTCACATATTCGGAAGAAACAGCCAATTCTTCTTCCTCTTCCTCTTCTTGAAACGTTTCTGCTTATGCAGGTCGTTCACAGAGTTCCTGCCAATCTTCAGCTTTCTCCCACAAACTATCATTTAGCATTTCCTCCCATTTCAGACGTCTTTGGTTCACATTATCTTCACCTATTCTCTCCATCTTTTTCTTGGTCTTCCAATTGCCTTTCTACCAGATTCTGTCCATTCCAGAGCTCCTTTTGTGAGTCTTTCTTGTCCATTCATTTGTCGTGGCCAGACTATTTCGGTCTGTTTTTCTCCATAGTGTCTTTTAGGGGCTTCATCTGAAGCATGTTTCGTATTCTTTCATTACTTATCCTGTCCCTTCTCGTTTTACCCAGGATCCCTCATAGAAGCCGCATCTCTATTGCTTTTATTATGCTCAGATGCTTCTTTGTCCAAGTCGAACATTCTGATGCACAGGTCAAAATTGGTAGATAATATGACTTGTATACAACGTTGTATGACCCTGAAGTAGTTATCCTACGCAATATCATCAGACTCGAAAAGCGTACTTCAAGCAATATCAAGTATAAACGTCTCAAAAACCACCACTCCAAGTTCCTTACTGGTACTAAGAATGCATCAGAAGGCAGAAACAAACTGCCTTTATGTTGGTGAAAGCCCACTGTGGAATCTCAGACAATGAAAAAGCAGATCAACTGGGAAAACACGCTACGAGCAACGAGACACTACTCGACATAAAGCTGCCCTATATGGAATATGGACAACTTATTCGAAAAAGGGCATTCGAATCCTGGCACGAAGAATGGACGCAGAGCTCACGACACAAAGGATGCGACTATGCGCATATACAACCACGCATTCCGAAACGACTTTGGTTTGAGAACATTTAAGCACCCCGACAAGAGACATTCACATTAAGTAGATCAAGGCTCAATCGTGGGACATTTACAGAGCATTTATACCGACTGCAAATAAACCGAACAACCTGCCTGTGATTGAGATGATAATACTCAGGGAGGTACGAACCACATATTATTTCAATGCAGTGAGGAGCGGAAAAGGTTTTTAGCATTTGTTATCAAGAATAAAATCCAGCAACCATTGTCAGTCAAGTCCTTGCTGTATGAGCTCAATATTGAAACTTACAAAGAGATAATCGAATTTATATCTAATGGACAGATAAAGGTAAACTACAAGGGACAGTAAATCAAAGCTACACCAAAAGAAGTAAACACTGAGTGAACAAATTCATTTTAATTATGCAGAAATGAGTGAATGGTGTCTTAACCGAATTCAAAAAAAAAAAAAAAAAAAAAAAGTCATGCTCTTTGCTTTGGGGCATATTTAAGGGAGAGTCGGTTAAAACAGAGTACTCAATAAACAAAGTGGCATATGTAATGACCTACGTGTACCAATCTGTTGAGTTTTTAATGACTACTTGTCCAATATGTCTACTTACAATTGGGCATGAAAAACATACATTTAAAAAATGCATCATCACAGAAAAGAATTTTTTACACTTGTGTCAGTTACTCCGTTTTATCAGACTAGTTGGATAAAACAGGGTACTACATTAGAATGAAAATAAAAAAAAAACTTCATTTACAAACAATGACAATCACTTCATGTACAAAAATCACATTTATATGGTTCATCATCATCATCATCATTAATGCCAGCGCACTGTTCATGAGCCCATTCATTACACTTATAACACTTCGCCCAGCCTTCTTCAGACTTAGAATTGGGCCAGCCGCTGTGACCGAGCGGTTCTAGGGGCTTCAGTCCGGAACCGTGCTGCTGCTACTACGGTCGCAGGTTCGAATCCTGCCTAGGGCATGGATGTGTGTGATGTCCTTAGGTTAGTTAGGTTTAAGTAGTTCTAAGTCTAGAGGACTGATGACCTCAGATGTTAAGTCCCATAGTGCTTAGAGCCATTTGAACTTAGAATTGGAGAAAAGTCCATTACAATAAATGCAAGCTGTGTAATTATTTTCTCCTTCCTCATATGACGATGTGCTATACTCCCACACTTTTCAAACTTTCTTTGCTTTCATCTGTCCAACACTTCTGACTTCAGTAGGCCTAGAACTGTTAGAATGTGGCCCCATTTGAAATTTCCTTTTGGGAGTCTTCCCCTTTTTCATAGGAGACTTTAATTCTTCCTTATAAGGTGAACTTGTAAGAACAGCTGTGTTTCCTCTTCTTCTATCAGATTTTTGTTCCTTTCTTTCAGCTATCGACACTGCTTTTATGTCTTTCGGAGAGACGTGGAAAGCTGAAGTTGAAGGCTTAGGGTCAGTGTCTGTTGTTTGAGCAGGCTGATGCATCCAATCAGGGAAAATACCTGCCCAGTGGGAAGTTTCCAGTTTTATGGAATGCATTTACAGCAGTCTCAATAGAAGCAACTTTCATGAATGCTGTCCCATACAGCCCTGCAACTTGGTTGACGGTTATCACTCGTCCACGATGACACTGTAGCCACTTTCGAACCTCTCGAGAGTAATAGTTACCCAGTGGGATCATGAATGCAACATCCAGGGCTGCATTCGGTGGGGGCAGTGTGGGGGGAAGCATAAGAGATGAACATGGTTTTCTCTAGTCATATCAATAAGTTCAATATTCTTTGTGTGTGTTGAGTGACCATCCAAAGCAGAAGAACGGGTTTGTGTGCAGTTGGTTTAGAAAATTCAACAAATCGTTGAAACCACTTCAAGAGAATTTCTTTCTGCATCCATCCGCTAGCGTGATACTCCGCAGTAGAGCATTATCGAGCAGCTCAGGCTTGGCTCTTTGTCTAGGGAACACAAACATTGTGGGCATATAAATTCCAGAAGCGCTCATACAGGCTACCGCAGTCACTAAGATGCCTCTCTCCGCAGAAACCAAACCGCCAACTTGACATTTTCCCCTCAAGGTAAGCACCTGTGATTGCTTATTAGGGACTGTTGTTATTCCAATCTCATCCACATTATGGACTCTATCGGCTGTGAAGCTGTACCTATTGTAAAGTTCTAACGGCGACCCAAAGAACTGCTTCACCACTGCACAGTTAAAGCCCATTGCTCTGGCAAGAGATGTTGGTTCAGCAGAAGGCAGGCTTATTTCCGGATTCCTCTTCAAAAACGAATAGAACCAACATTTACCTGCCATCTTCTTAGTCTTGCTGAAGTTATGTGGCAAGTTATTTTTCTCTGCCAGTTCGAAAGCAAGACTCCGCACCTCATCGACGGTCAATCCAAACTATCTGCTTTCCATTAACAGGACATATTCATCCAGTTCATTTTCCTGCTCCAGATTAAATACAGGTTTGTAGCAGCCTAGACCTAAAACAACAACAACAATAATAATAACTGCAACAGTTTAATTAATTTCTAAAATAGGAAATAGGCCTTTGTAGCATCATCTAAACACATTTCACTCAGTCTTTTTTACACGTGCTTCCAGAGTACTCTGAGGAACCCCGAAGGAGTTTGATGCTTTCAAATAGCCCATTGTTTGGGCCAAAACTCCCGCTACGGCTTCTTTCATACTCTCTTGACTCCATGATTGTCTGTCAGTTTTCCGTTTATGTTGTTGTTGTTGTGGTCTTCAGTCCTGAGACTGGTTTGATGCAGCTCTCCATGCTACTCTATCCTGTGCAAGCTTCTTCATCTCCCAGTATCTACTGCAACCTACATCTTTCTGAATCTGCTTAGTGTATTCATCTCTTGGTCTCCCTCTACGATTTTTACCCTCCACACTGCCCTCCAATGCTAGATTTGTGATCCCTTGATGCCTCAAAACATGTCCTACCAACCGATCCCTTCTTCTAGTCAAGTTGTGCCACAAACTTCTCTTCTCCCCAATCCTATTCAATACCTCCTCATTAGTTACGTGATCTACCCCGTTTATAAGGCGCCATAATTATGGCGTAATTTAAGTTAGATTCTGTGAATAATAATAATGAATTTTCTAACTGAACAAACTAAATAAACAATCTGTAAACCGCAAACGGCGATTTTTAAATCAGTTCGATAAAACGGGGTACTATCCTGTTTTATCAAATTTAGTGACACCCTGTTTTATCTGACAACGCCATGTTAAGAACAAGTTGATTTCAGCAGGCCTTGAGTGGGGACAAACATTTTGAAACACTCAACAATCTGTAGTGCAGATAATGTTTAAATTATATCAAGCTTACTTTACAGTCTTTGAAATATTGTCTTGTAAATATAAACGCACAATTCACAGTCGAATATTACAACACAACAATGTAAAAATATATTTTTTCACCGAGAGAACTCACGGTTGCTTTCAACGGACTGCAGCTACTCTAAGATTGAAGGTCATCGAGTGGGAAAAAGTACTATGTTTACTGGGAGATGGCAGCACATATCAGACGAGAAAAGTACGATACTCTGTTTTATCAGACTCTCCCCTACATATGTCTAATTATGTCTGACACAGAATAATAAAATTTTGAGCAATTTCTTACTCTCTCCAAAATTTCATCCTTGATGTTTCCTTTCTTGGTTAGCTTACTTCATAGATATATGAAAGCATCTACTAATTTAATAATTTTTCCAACTTCCATCCTTCATTTTTTTTCATTTTTCCTATCAATTTTCATTATCTCACTGTTTGTTAAGCTTATTTCGATGTCCACTTCTTCAGTTACTCTCTGCCAGATATTCAGTTGTTCTTCCATTTTCTGCTCATTGTCTTCCCAAACCATCACATCGTCTCCATGCTCTATGATTTTCACATTATCTATTGTCGACCCTTGGCGAACTTCCCTTACGACGATTTCCATAACTTTATTGAAGAGCGTTGGTGAGAACACACCTCCCTGTCGAACCTCTCTAAGTCTCCTAAATTATTCCGATTTTTTGCCATCTATTATAACACAATTCAGGCATTTCTTATACATGTTTCAGATTCTGAGTTCCTTTCCTTTTGACAGTTCCAGTCTATTCGGAACTCGCCATATCTCTTCCCTTCTAACAATATCATAAGTTTTCTTTACATCTACGAATGCAACTGAGATGTCTTCGCCAAATTCGCATTTCTTTTCTACAACTTGTCTAACTGTAAATATGGTTGTAAATGTAGCTGTAATTATTATTGGTCTTCGAGGTCAAAATCGTTATTGTAGTGGTTCTATGTTGTTACTGATTTTCTGTAGGTGATTGCTCAAGTACAGTGGGGCTGTGTGTGCCCCGAGACCGCTACAGTCCCTGTGAAGGTACTACAGAAACTCTGAAAAGCGACGACCAACGGGTCTCTAGTGAAGCGACGATAGGTCCAGCAGGCCTGTACTGTTTGCTTTCAATAATCAAATGAACTTCCGATCAAAACGAAGAAACAGCCAAGTATTTGTTCAGACACGACCAAAATTTTCATTGCTGCTCGTAGAAACATATTTTTTCTTTTCTCGTCTCTTACTGTCTAAGTGAAATTATTATCTCACTGACTACACGGGTCTGACACATTACAACATACGAGAATTACAGACGCCACCCTGATTAGCGCTGGTCCTGATGTAGTTCTTCCCACGTCCCAGAAACTTTCTGCAAGATACATTGAATATGATTACGTAATACTAGCTACACCCAGCCACGCCCTGTTGTGGTTCAGTCTGCTTAAATGGAAAAGAAAGAAAGGGGAAAGCACTCATTTCTAATATGTATGGGAGTTCGATATATGTACTAATCTCCTTCTCTCCGTCTCTGTCCATCTCTCCCTCCCCCCTTTGTTTGTCCATCTCCTCCTCCGCTGGCCGCGGTGGCCAAGCGGTTCTAGGTGCTTCAGTCAGGAAGCGCACGACTGCTGCGGTTGCAGGCTCGAATCCTGCCTCGGGCATGGACGCGTGTGATGTCCTCAGCTTAGGTTTAAGTAGTTCCAAGTTCTAGGGGACTGATGACCTCAGATGTTAAGTCCCATAGTGCTCAGAGCCATTTGAACCATTTTCCTCCTCCTTCCCCCTCTCTCTGTTGTTCATCACCTCCTCCCATTCTCTTTGTCCATCTTCTCCTTCCCCCTCCCTCTTCCCATCTCCTCCTGCCCCCCTCTCTCTCCCTCCCTCCCTCAGTCCACCATCTCCTCCCCTTCTCTCTCTCTTTATCTTTTCCTGCCACCACTCTCTGTCCATCTCCTTCCTCCAATTTTCTATGTTCATTTCATCCCACCTCTCTGTTCATCTCCTTTTCACATTTCTCTCTGACCTTGAGCTTTGCTTATTGTTATTGCATTTTCAGATTCTGTAGTAGTATTCTAAACATAAGCCATTAATCTATAAATATAACTTCCCATATACAGGGTGTTACAAAAAGGTACGGCCAAACTTTCAGGAAACATTCCTCACACACAAAGAAAGAAAATATGTTATGTGGACATGTGTCTGGAAACGCTTACTTTCCATGTTAGAGCTCATTTTATTACTTCTCTTCAAATCACATGGAAACACACAGCAACAGAACGTACCGGCGTGACTTCAAACACATTGTTACAGGAAATGTTCAAATTGTCCTCCGTTAGCGAGGATACATGCATCCACCCTCCGTCGCATGGAATCCCTGATGCTCTGATGCAGCCCTGGAGAATGGCGTATTGTATATCACAGCCGTTCACAATACGAGCATGAAGAGTCTCTACATTTGGTACCAGGGTTGCATAGACAAGAGCTTTCAAATGCCCCCATAAATGAAAGTCAAGAGGGTTGAGGTCAGGAGAGCGTGGAGGCCATGGAATTGGTCCGCCTCTACCAATCCATCGGTCACCGAATCTGTTGTTGAGAAGCGTACGAACACTTCGACTGAAATGTGCAGGAGCTCCATCGTGCATGAAGCACATGTTGTGTCGTACTTTTAAAGGCACATGTTCTAGCAGCACAGGTAGAGCATCCCATATGAAATCATGATAACGTGCTCCATTGAGCGTAGGTGGAAGAACATGGGGCCAAATCAAGACATCACCAACAATGCCTGCCCAAACGTTCACAGAAAATCTGTGATGTTGACGTGATTGCACAATTGCGTGCGGATTCTCGTCAGCCCACAAATGTTAATTGTGAAAATTTACAATTTGATCACGTTGGAATGAAGCCTCATGCGTAAAGAGAACATTTGCACTGAAATGAGGGCTGACACATTGTTGGATGAACCATTCGCAGAAGTGTGCCCGTGGAGGCCAATTAGCAGCTGATAGTGCCTGCACACGCTCTACACGGTACGGAACAACTGGTTCTCCCGTAGCACTCTCCATACAGTGACGTGGTCAACGTTTCCTTGTACAGCAGCAACTTCTTCGACGCTTACATTAGGGTTATCGTCAACTGCACGAAGAATTGCCTCGTCCATTGCAGGTGTCCTCGTCGTTATAGATCTTCCCCAGTCGCGAGTCATAGGCTGGAATGTTCCGTGCTCCATAAGACGCCGATCAGTTGCTTCGAACGTCTTCCTGTCGGGACACCTTCGTTCTGGAAATCTGTCTCGATACAAACGTACCGCGCCACGGCTATTGCCCCATGCTAATCCATACATCAAATGGGCATCTGCTAACTCCGCATTTGTAAACATTGCACTGACTGCAAAACCACGTTCGTGATGAACACTAACCTGTTGATGCTACGTACTGATGTGCTTGATGCTAGTACTGTAGAGCAATGAGTCGCATGTCAACACAAGCACCGAAGTCAACATTACCTTCCTTCAACTGGGCCAACTGGCGGTCAATCGAGGAAGTACAGTACATACCGACGAAACTAAAATGAGCCCTAACATGGAAATTAAGCGTTTCCGGACACATGTCCACATAACATCTTTTCTTTATTTGTGTGTGAGGAATGTTTCCTGAAAGTTTGGTCGTACCTTTTTGTAACACCCTGTATATAGGGTGGTCAGAAAATGTGTGAAATGCTTGTAGAGATGTTACAGGACAGGTTGTACTGAGACATAAATGTTAAGAAAGAAATTCGATACGTTGCGCCGTTTCCGAGTTATTTAGCATTGAAGTTAGCCAATCAGATCGTCGCGCGCGTAAATTAGTTTCAGCTAACGAGACTTGACCAGTTGCTTTGAAATCTTCACACAATGTTCCATTGGTATAAGTGCAAGTTTGTATTTGCCAATTTTATAATATATGTAATACATAAATATTTATAATTTTGATAATAAGGAACCTCTTACAAAAAAATCTCAAAAAGATGCATACATATATATTATACACCAAATATTAAAGAAGTTGGTACCTAAGAATACGGCCATATTAGAATTCAACGTAGTGTCAAAATTTCAAAGCAATTTATCAAGAACTTTCAAAGATACACGATTTTCAAAAAACGAACATTTACATTTTTATTTATATAGATCATCATCATCATCTACCTTACGACATCCATTGGTGGGTAAGGGTCTCCCCCATACTGTTCCATTCATTACAATCTTCAACATTACACATCCATGTTGCTACTCGATGTTTTCTGACATCATATATCACATTCCATCATATAGTGTTCTCCATCTCTTCTTACCTCTTGAAATTCAACAGAGAACTCTCTTGTCAGAACCACCACCCACTCACCTTGTTACTGCCCCTCCTGCCCACTATTTGATTTTTTTTTCAGTCATAATTACGACTTCCACTCCAGTCTATTTCCTTACCCATTTGTTTGTTATCCTGCATCCACAGTAATAGCAAACATGCATCTTTCCAGTTCTCACTGACCAGCCTTCAGTATTTGAATTGTTCCTGCATTTGATTCATGAGACCAAGCTAGGTGGCGCTGTGGTTAGCTCAGTGGACTCGCATTCGGAAAGACGATGGTTCAAACTCGCGTCCGACCATCCAGATTTAGGTTTTCCGTGGCTTCCCTAAATTGCTCCAGACGAATGTCGGGATGGTTCCTTTCAAAGTGCACGGCCGATTTCCTCCTCATTCCTGACACAATCTGAGCTTTTTCTCCGTCTCTGCAGAGTTCGATGTCACTGGGACATTAAATTCAATCTTTCTTCCTTTCCTTTTAGACTCATGGGAGAGCGTCACGGAAATGCTGATAAGCCAAACTGACAGACGCTTTAAGTTAGACGCCAACCAGCCCCACGAGAGTCTACGTTCGTGGGGTGATCAATAAGCAAAGCAACAGATTTTTATTTCTGAAAGCAGATTGGTTTTATCCAAGATCGCTATACACCATATTATTCTTCACTCTTTTGGCTACAAAATCCTATTTTTCATAATTATCTCTGTTCAATGAGACAGCCTTATGCCACCATACTATGAGGATCTTTATGCCCAAAGGTACCAGTCTACTGGTCGACGATGGAGCCGATGTCTTGCTGCATCAGTACACTCCCCATCATCCACGTACTACTTTCCATGGAGTGCATTCTTCATTGGGCCATACAAACGGAAGCCAGAAGGAGCGAGATTTGTGCTGTAGGATGGATGAGGGAGAACAGTCTAACGAAGTTGTATGAACTCCTCTCGGGTTCGCAAACTTGTGTGACGCCTTGCGTTGTCATGAAGAAGGAGATGTTTGTTTGCGTTTTTGTGGTGACGAACACACTGTAGTCTTTTCTTCAGTTCCCTGGGTGTAGCACAATAAACTTCAGAGTTGATCGTTGCACCATGAAGAAGGACGTCAAACAGAATACCCCTTCAGAGTTCCAGAAGACCTTCGCCATGACTTTATCGGCAGAGGGAGCAGCTTGGAACTTTTTGTTTCGAGGAGAGGCGGTGTGGCAGCACTCCAAAGGTTGCCGTTTTCTTTCTGGTTTGAAGTGATGAACTCAGGTTTCATCGCCTGTGACGACGTTCGACAAAAAATTGTCATGATCAGCCTAACGCACAAGCAACTCCGCACAGTGTCTCCTTCGTTGCTCTTTATGATCTCCCATTAGGCACTGAGGAACCGAGCGGACATACACCTTTGATTACCCCAACTGGTGAACGAATGTGTCATCACAACCAACAGAGGCATCCACTTCTCAGTGAGGTGTCTGACTATGATCCATCGATTAGCTCGAATGAGAGTGTCCGCACGGTTCTTCCAACATTGCGAGAGTCACAAGCTGAGTACGGCCGGCCGGCACGCGGGCGATCAGACAGTTTTGCCCGACCTTGCAATGACAGACGCCTCGCTCAACGACTTACCGTGCTTTTGTTCATTGCCAGATCTCCATAGGCATTCTAAAAGCGCCTATGAATATTTGCAATGCTCTGGTTTTCCGCCAAAAGAGACTCAGTGACAGCTGTCTGCTTGGAACACACCTCCGTTGCAGGAGCCATTTGGAAGACTGCGTAATGTGCCGCCACGTATCGGAACTTCATAAAACTACAGGGGCTAAAGCGGGAATATTCCACGATGCCTCACAACAAAATCCGCATTTTTTCAAGCAAAACTGGCCCAGAAAAAAATGTGTTGCATTACTTATTGAACACCCCTCTTAGTTAGTTTCAAGAACCAGCATTAAACGATGAATCCCGGAAAACGCTATGGCCCCCCTACGTGGGGACCGCAAAGACAAATTAGACTAATTACATCGCGCACGGAGACACCTCAGCAGCCGTCCGTGGTGTCCGAGCGGATCTCGGCGCTACAGTCTGGAACCGCGCGACCACTACGCTCGCAGGTTCGAATCCTGCCTCGGGCATGGATGTGTGTGCTGTCCTTAGGTTAGTTAGGTTTAAGTAGTTCTAAGTTCTAGGGGACTGATGACCTCAGAAGTTAAGTCCCATAGTGCTCAGAGCCATTTGAACCATTTGAACACCTCAGTAGTCTTGCTCTTTGTGCTACGTACGAAAATGGAACGAGGACAAATCCCAATACATGATACAATAATGATATATACGAGGGTCACTCCAAAAGAAATGCACACTATTTTTGTAAAAATACAGTTTTCATTCTGCATGTGTGAAAGTTTTACAGTGTGTAGATACATCCTTCCTTCTTGTTTTCAAACTTAGTTCAACCTGTTCCTGTGAGTGGCGCCGTCACAGCAAGTCTTCAAGATGGTTGCTACACTTGAAGTTCGTCAGAAGCAACGTGCTGTCATAGAATTCCTGTGCTGTGAAAACGAGACAGTGGGAAATGTCCACAAGAGGTTGAAAAAGGTGTATGGCGATGCTGCTGTCGATTGCAGTACAATTAGTCGGTGGGCAAGCAGGTTACATGATGAAAGCGGGCACGGCAATATTGAGGATTGTCCTCGCAACGGCAGGCCTCGTACTGCACACACTCCAGACAATGTGCAGAGAGTTAACGAATTGGTGACTGCTGACGGACGCATCACAGTGAACGAATTGTCACGCTACGTTGGGATAGGGGAAGGAAGTGTTTGCTGGATACTGAAAGTGTTGGCGTTAAAAAGGTTTGTGCCAGGTGGGTTCCCTGGCTGTTGACAGTGGCTCACAAAGAAATAAAAAAAAACGGTATGTAGCGAACTTTTGGAACAGTATGAGAATGGTGGAGATGAATTTCTTGGAAGAATTGTGACAGGTGATGAAACATGACTCCATCATTTTTCACCAGAGACGAAGAGGCAATCAATTGAGTGGCATCATGCAAATTCATCCAAGAAAAAATAATTCAAAACCATACCTTCTGCTGGAAAAGTTAAGGCTACGGTGTTTTTCGATTCCGAAGGATTCTTGCTTGTGGACATCATGCCAAGTGGAACCACCATAAATTCTGAGGCATATGTGACGACACTGAAGAAACTTCAAGCTCGACTGAGTCGTGTTCGACCACATCGGCAAAAGCAGGATGTTTTGCTGTTGCGCGACAATGCACGGCCACATGTCAGTCAAAAAACCATGGAAGCGATCCCAAAACTCGAATGGACAACACTGAAACACCCGCCTTACTTTCCTGACCTGGCTCCATGTGACTATCATCTCTTTGGGAAACTGAAAGACTCCCTTCGTGGAACAAGGTTTGAAGATGATGACTCCCTTGTGCATGCTGCCAAACAGTGGCTCCAACAAGTTGGTCCAGAATTTTACTGTGCGGGTATACAGGCGCTGGTTCCAAGATGGCGTAAGGCAGTTGAGAGGGATGGAAATTATATGGAGAAATGAAAATATTGTTCCTAAAGGATGTATCTACACATTGTAAAACTTTCAAACATGTAAAATAAAAGATGGATTTTTTTAAAAAATAGTGTGCATTTCTTTAGGAGTGACCCTCGTAACTGGGGTACAGATTTTTAGGTTTTTATAAAATTGATTTTATCCCATTGTTTTCTTCGAACCGCCCTTCTTAAATTTAAACAAACTATTTCAGTCGTTTTGGAATCCTTTAATGAAAAATAAACTATACTATCACATTAATGTGACCACCGCCCATGTTCGACATCAACGTTCAATAACCGCTCGCAGACGGCAGCTAGTAGCACTAGCAGAGGAGGGTGTATAAAGCATGTCGGGCGGACGCGAAAAACAGCGTAGTCGTTGTTGTAATGCGAAAATGGAGCAGTTTCTCTGACGTCCAAAGGGCATGATCATTGGCTTTCGGGCCAATGGTGCAAGCATTTCCGAAACTGTTCACGTACCGCCGTGGTTGAAGTATGCTGTGCTTGGAAAAAAGGCGCTATCCAAAACCGTCTCCGAGGCAATTATGGTGCACCACGGGCCATGGATGACAGGGGCGAACGACAGTTGCGGATATCTGCAAGGGCGAAATGACAGCCCAGAAGAACCGCAGGGCGACAAATACCTATTCTTTAAAGAATCAGGGGTTCTGGAGTTACTTGTGGAAATATATTTAGATTTAAGTGTAGATTTAAAACCTGTGTATTCTGGCCACAGCTCAATTCTGGTAATACACACTGACTGTAAGCTCAACCTGAGGCACATTAGAAGCACAGATTTGAAGCCTCTGCCTAGATCACCAGAATCATTCCAGGTCAATTTTACTTTTACGTTTATTTATTTTCCTGCCTATCTGTTTGTTGCCTTTACTGCACTGAATATAAAAACCCGTCTGCTGGTTCTGTGACTTCATTAGACGCTGGTTCTGTGACTTCATTGTTAATTTGTGCTATTATCTTTTCATGATGTGAAAATTATCGAACAATCAGTTTAATAAGTCACAGCTGCAAAATACTAACGCGAATTCTTTACAGACGAATGGAAAAACTGGTAGAAGCCGACCTCGGGGAAGATCAGTTTGGATTCCGCAGAAATATTAGAACACGTGAGGCAATACTGACCCTACGGCTTATCTTAGAAGAAAGCTTAAGGAAAGGCAAACCTACGTTTCTAGCATCTCTAGACTCAGAAAAAGCTTTTGACAGTATTGACTGGAATACTCTCTTTCAAATTCTGAAGGTGGCAGGGGTAAAATACAGGGAGCGAAAGGCTATTTACAATTTGTACGGGAACCAGATGGCAGTTATAAAAGTCGAGGGGCACGAAAGGGAAGCAGTGGTTGGGAAGGGAGTGAGACAGGGTTGTAGCCTTTCCCCGATGTTATTCAATCTGTATATTGAGCAAGCAGTGAAGGAAACAAAAGAAAAATTCGGAGTAGGTATTAAAATCGAAGGAGAAGAAATAAAAACTTTGAGGTTTGCCGATGACATTGTTATTCTGTCAGAGACAGCAAAGGACTTGGAAGAGCAGTTGAACGGAATGGACAGTCTTGAAAGGAGGATATAAGATGAACATCAACAAAGGCAAAATGAAGATAATGGAATGTAGTCAAATTAAGTCGGGTGATGCTGAGGGAATTAAATTAGGAAATGAGACACTTAAGGTGGTAAATGAGTTTTTCTATTTGGGGAGCAAAATAACTGATGACGGTTGAAGTAGAGAGGATATAAAATGTAGACTGGAAATGGCAAGGAAAGCGTTTCTGAAGAAGAGAAATTTGTTAACATCGAGTATAGATTTAAATGTCAGGAAGTCGTTTCTGCAAGTATTTGTATGGAGCGTAGCCATGTATGGAAGTGAAGCATGGACGATAAATAGTTTGGACAAGAAGTGAATAGAAGCTTTTGAAATGTGGTGCTACAGAAGAATGCTGAAGATTAGATGGGTAGATCACATAACTAATGAGGAGGTATTGAAAAGAATTGGGGAGAAGAGGAGTTTGTGGCACAACTTGACTAGAAGAAGGGATCGGTTGGTAGGACATGTTCTGAGGCATCAAGGGCTCACCAATTTAGTATTGGAGGGCAGCGTGGAGGGTAAAAATCGTAGAGGGAGACCAAGAGATGAATACCCTAAGCAGATTCAGAAGGATGTAGGTTGCAGCAGGTACTGGGAGATGAAGAAGCTTCCACAGGATAGAGTAGCATGGAGAGCTGCATGAAACCAGTCTCAGGACTGAAGACCAAAACAACAACAACATCTTTTCATCGATTTTCTGACCAACTTTCGTAGTATTAGATTATTCTGTTAGTTGGTGTAATTCATCTGCTCTAGAAACAAACGGTATAAGGTAACCAGCAAAAGAGAGGTGGTTCAGTTATGTCCTTTAACACACTCCTTTTTCTTATTCCCAGTTTAAGTGTATGAAAACTTCCCCACGACAACCGAGAACAGTTTTGTTGATATGGAGCCGCTTTGCCTGACTGCTCTTTCAGTTCTGAATTTTGACTGGCAACAATAAAACTGAAGAAATCTTTACTAATAAGGACTCAGACAGGGCTGTAGCCCGCCACCAACCTTATTTAATGTACATGCACATGATTTGATTAAGAACTGGAGACAGGATAAATTCGGGTATACATATTATAGAAATAAATATGATAATATCATTATGTATACAGATGAAATTATCATTTTGGAAGGAAGTGAAGATGAGCTATGAAGAACAGTGTGTAAAGAATATCTGTTAGGGAAAAGGGAGTATAACTTTCGAATATCAACAACGAAAACTAATATCATGAGAAATACCTCACAAGCTCAAAAATAATAATAAACAATTTACCACTTGAGAGGGTCTCCAACTTTAATTTTTTAGTATACGATGTAAGCTATGGTATGGACAAGGACATAGAAAATAAGATTAACAAATATCAGTCAGAATTTGGAATAATAAACAAAACATTCCAAACCAAAATACGGAAGAAAACAAAATAAAAATTTGTTAAATCATGGCAACACCTGCGTTACTGCACAGAAGTGAGTCATGCATCCCTAAAAAATACGTTAAAAGTAAACTAAAAGCAGCAGAAACAAGATTTCTTAGGAAAATGAGAGGTGTTGTCAGGGAATACCGTACAAGAAATGAAGATATTAGGAATGAACTAAATGTGTATAATATTAATGAAAAAATTGAAGAAAATAAACTGTATTGAAACATCACCTACAAAAAATTAGTGCAGAGAGAATCCCACGTCCAGCCAAGCTGTATCAGCCAAGAGGAAGGAGGACATAGGAAGAACCAAAATGAGGTGGCAGTGAAAAGTGAAAAGGTAACAGGCACAACCCTTGAAGTGCAGAATCTGGTTTCTTTAGTGTGTGAGCTTGTATTTCCGCTGATTACAGGGCACTATGATCTAAGCGTATTTAGCAGCGTTTCATTATGTCTATTGACAAATATACGCTGATAAACCAAAAGATTATGACCACTGCCTACTGCGCCGTTGGATGCCGCCTAGTGGTGTTGTGGGCACGTGACACGGTGACAAAAGTATGTAAGCGGAGCAGACAGGGACAGGGGATGACCCTAAGTGAAGACATGGGCTGCAAATGGGGAAATCCATTGAGATAAGAGACTCTGACAAAGGGCAGATTATTATTACACAGAGCCTGTGAACGAGTACTCGAAAACAGTGAAGCTGGTCCAATGTTCACGTGCTGCTGTCGTGAGCATCTTTGGAAGCAGGTAGAAGGACAGTGAAACTACCAGTAGGTGCTAAGTGGTTGAACATCAACGACTCTTCACAGAACGTGGGGTTTGGAGGCTTGCCTGCTCTGTAAAGTAGGTAGATGATGATCTGTGGCATCTCTGCCGAAGGAGCACAATGCTGGTGCAGGCACAAGTGTTTCGGAGCACACCGTTTATTGTACATTGCTAAACATGGAACTCCACAGCAGACCGGTCATATGTTGACCCAACATCGTCAATTACATTTGCAGTGGACACAGGATCATCAGGATTCGACTGTCGATCAATGGAAAAATGTCCCCTCTTTGGGTGAATCACATTTTTGCTACACTAAGTCGATGGCAGTCTCCACAAACGTCATCACTGAGGTCAATGGTGGCACGAAACATGCAGTGCGCCACAGATGCAGGCTGGTGGGTGCAGTATCATGTTATGGGAGACATTTTCCTGTGCTTGATCGAAGACACACTGACAGCTGCGAACCACCTGCATCCCTTCATCGTTGATGTCTTCTGTGGAGGCGATGTAATCTTTCAGCAGTATAATTGGCCATGTCTCGGAGCCAGAACTGTGCTACAGTGGTTTGAGGAGCATTATAGTTAATCTTACGTTGGTGTCTTGGCAACGAAATTCACCTGATGTAAATCCTGTGGAACCCATCTGGGTCACTATTGGGCACCATCAGTAGCAGGACAAACAGAGTGCTACCCCACAATGCACTGTTGCCAAATTTATTCAAGATGGTGGACCCAAGATGGCGGTCATACATGTGGCTATGTTGCAATTACATTATGGTAGGAAGTTCAAATTTTGGTGGGAAAATGGGTCAGTTGGGCTATCTCCACTAACCTAACTCTCACCCCCTCCTCTTCCCTCCCCTCCTCCCTCTCCTTCTCCATGTGGAAATTGGTGGGGAGAGGACTCAGTTTGTGCTGAGCTGCCGGATAGGATGGCCATAAGTCTTTACTTTGTATGAATTGCTCCCCTCCCGCATCTGGAAATTGGTGGTAAAAGGACTCAGTGTGACTTTTGCCTGACAATGCCACACTGGGCATGGCTTACGCTAATCCTAGACATACTTCCTGCCTCTCAGGAAATACATCAACCTACTTCTTTGTGACTGTGTGAAGCTGACAACAGACCTGAAGCTAATCTGCCTTCCCTGTGAACCCTCTGTGATACACTGATGTACAGAAAAGAGAGCAAAAGCATTGCAACTGTAGAATATGTTGTTGGATGCGTTTGAATACAGTGCCATACTATACTGCCTGACCAGAAAAAAATAGTTCATTTGTGCTAGGTGTTGACAACTGTACTACAACATTTACAGGCAATTTTTAGAATATGTGGCGAGATGTGATAATGTCATGATTACGTGGCCAGATATGGTATATTTTGAGGGAAAAAATACGCCAGAATGTGAGAGTACTCCCTTGTCTTCTGCTTGGTGGAGGGCAATTCTTGTATATGGAAGCCAGAGGAATATGAGAAACAGTTGACATGGAAGCATCAGGATCTAGGGAAACAGTCATCGTGGACAGCGATAAGACAACTGGAACAGAATGTTTAACATGATATGTGTCCTTATCTAAAGAGCGTTGTAGGACTGCAATATACAACTACAGAATAGATCGTGTGTTTGACCTTCTGCAGGGCTGACACACAGTATTTACAATGTGCTTTTCTGTACTCTCTGTCAATCAAAGCCATGCGGCGTCAGCTAACAAACAGCTGCTGGTTAAAATGATTCAAATGGCTCTGAGCACTATGAGACCTAACTGCTGAGGTCATCAGTCCCCTAGAACTTAGAACTACTTAAACCTAACTAACCTAAGGACGTCACACACATCCATGCCCAAGGCAGGATTCGAACCTGCGACTGTAGCGGTCGCGCAGTTCCAGACTGTAGCACCCAGAACCGCTCGGCCACCCCAGCCAGCAAACAGCTGATGTATGGCGACATTGTAATGTATGTCTAGTGAGGTAATAATGGTACATGTGAGTTGACTGCTGTCTTTGATGCTTTCCTGGGTAAAAGAGAACCACCTGCCTCTAAACTTACTTGCATCTGTATCAAAGGATGACAGTGGATGGAGTTATTGGTTGAGATGGAATTGTAACGATGCATGATTTAGTGATAGACTTATGATGCATTCTAGAGAGAGAGGCTGATGTTGTTGTAGCTCATTTAACTATTTTTTCCCATTGCTGTGTCTGGGTGCATCAGCTGTGTGGCACATCCTGCGTTTGACTCATACAACAATGTGTTCTGTGTGTGGCTAGTATCTACTTGTGATCATTATCAGCAGATCTCTCAGTCATTAGAGGACTTTGATCTCTTGTGTGATGATGATGAAACATGTCCGTCCTGTTTCAGCACTTTTCTCTAGATGAACGAAGATTTATGCAACATACTCCATTCCCCTGCCACAACTTGGGCTTAAAATCGAGTCATCAATTTCATACCTACAGTGATTCTAAGTTAGCGACACGTGTTTATGAGGTACTGCAATCCCTGTATATATGAGGGTGGTACCAAAAATAAGGTTCCCATATTTTTTACAAATAGAAATAATTGTTTATTGTTATTAATTTATACATCGTTGAGAAGCTTATACTTTTGTCTATTTTCCGACATAGTCTCCATTATTTTCGACTCACTTTTGAAGACTGTGCTCCAGCTTTTGTATTCCTATGTCGCCAAAGTCTCCCACCAACCTACTGAGGAAGCATGTGATCTCTGCTCAGACTTTATCGTCGCTCTTGGAGCGTTTGACACCTAAGTGTTCCTTTAGCTTGTGAAAGAGGTGATAATCACTGGGGGCTAAGTCCGAGCTATATTGGGGATGGGGCATAACAATCCACCCAAATTTCTTCAAAAGCGACATGGGGTCGAGCGTTGTCGTGAAGAAGCACTACTCCCTTGTTCAGTCGTCCTCTCCGGCGATTCTGGATTGCTCGCTGGAGTTGGGTCAGTGTTTCCCAACATCTGTGTGAGTTTATTGTCGTCCCAGGTTGCGTGAAATCCATGAGGAGTACCCCCTCCCGATTCCAAAACACAGTCACCATAACCTTTGCTGCTCACTGCGTTTGTTTGAATTTCTGGTGGCAGTGAACAGGAGTGACGCCACTTCCGAGATTATTGTTTTGTTCCGAGAGTGTAATGAAACACCCACGTTTCATCTCCCGTGACAATAGAGTCCAGCAACTTATCCTTGTTGCCTTCCACCTCACATTGCTTAAGGAACTCAGGAGCACAGTCAAGGCATTGCTCTATTTGATTCCATCAGTTAGCATCTGGGGTACCCAGCGAGTACACACCTTGCGATAACCTTACGTTTCTGTTAAAGTTCTTTCAGTTGTGCCATGGGAAGCATCAGGAATGTGTTCAACAAGTTCGCAGCAGTGATCCTCCGATTTTTGAGCAGCTTACTGTTGATCTTCTAGACAATTGCATCTGGAACCGGCGGTCTTCCACTCCTTTCTTCATCATGAACTTTCCATGTGACCCTCAGCAAAAACCCTGCACCATTTGTGGACATGCTGAACAGACATGCACTCTTCATCAGAAACCTCAGTCAGTTGCCGATGAATCTCCACGGGCGGTAACTTTCTTGCACGGAGAAATCAGATTACTGCTCGAACCTCGTACTAGGCGGGAGCGGCAATCAACACTTCCATCTCTGATGGCTGCCACGCCAACACAGAGCGACATAGCGAATCGCGGATGGGCAGCTGGAGAGTAGGGGAACCACTGCGCATGGCACTGTTGTCTGATTTAGCCTAGCACCTTCCCTCAAGGCTGTAGCTCATTGGGAACCTTACTTTTGGTGCAACCCTCGTACATCAGCTCAGATGTCCTGTTTATGGAGTTGATGGTGGCATGATGTGTAATTTCACATGTCAAACACCACAGATAAGCTTTTGTCTGTTTCCTTGTAAGAGGTATTCTGTGCTACTAACGATCATTTTATAGGACTGATGTGAGCATAGTGTAATTTCTGAACCATGATCGGATGTGTACAGTGGGTGCTATACACCTTTGCAACCTCCTAGACATGTGCACATCTCGAGAAATCTTGACACTTAGATGAGTACCATGAGCAAGATTGGTGCCGAACAGCAGTTATGGACTTGGCTCACTCTGTTCGTTCATGAGACGTGAAATATAGCGGTCTACTTCTGCCCAGGGGCAGATTAAGTCAGTGACAGTGCTGCAGGGAGGTTTGGTCAAAGATAGGGCAAGGAGATCTTTCAATCTCTAACTTTATCCCAAGAATGCGAGAATGCTCTGTGACCTCCATCCACACAGGGAAAGATCGTAAATTACGCACTATGATTGAAGTGCTAGAAATAAGTAGATCGCTATCTGATATACTTTGATGTACATGTTAGAGAATTAACAATGACTGAACGTACTGCACAGTCATCTTCCTACATTCGCAATCAAGTATATGGTCCTCACAAAGTAATGGAGAGGCGGTTTAATGATGATACAGAAATTGGGGAGCGTGTTGCCGTGTCAATTGATCGGTGTTGAAATTATGGTAAAATTGCTAAAATTGATTGCACTATCAACTGTGATGCTTATTATTACAGTAAATCGATGATGTCTTTTTTCCATCCCATGCTGTTGATTACCACATAATGATTGACTGATTTCACTTGTTTGAGATGAAGAAAGAGTCTTGATGGAGGGGCAACACCATCCGGGGAAGGTTAGCACCAAAACAATGATCGTGTACGTGACTGCAATATGAGGAATAAATCGAAATGGAACACTGAGCCATCAGCTGTCCTGTCAGTATGAAAGACGAGTTTAAATGTAGAGGCCATCAATCACCTTTGGACAGCTGTTTGGAGATACTCCACAACACCGCAAAATTTCTTCCAGTTCCCATATATTGGAACTGTCTTTTATTTAAAATCATTCAGTGTGTGTGTGTTATGGGAGCAGCAGCAACAACATAATTTACATGTCAGTTTAGAACCTAACACAAACCTCAAAGTCTTGGTGGAGAAGAAAACAAAATGTATGGCAGTGTACAAAGCTGTGTCATACATTGCTTGGACGTGTTACAGTGGAAAAAAATAATGTTTCAAACAATGACACAGGGACATAGGGACCTTTCCTTGCGACTGATAGTATAGTCTGTGGGATATGGTCCTCCTCCTACCTTACAGGCGGTGACACTTTACACTGGTCTGTGCAGGTGACTGATTGGATCAATTCCTGTGTATTTAATAGGGTTCGGCACATACGCTCGATGCTGGCACATAGAAGGTATTTGTTTTCGATACATATATCTGTATCGAGTTCTTTGTCGAGCAGAGTTAGCGAAGCTTTTATAGTTCGAAGTTTTTTAATCTCTGTTGGGTGATACATGATAGAAAGAGAATGCTTGGCTAACAAACGTGGATGCACCCTGAGAGAAACAGATCTCCTTCGGACTGCAGTACTTGTATGTCCTTCTCCCAGTTTCTGTAACTGCTTGTACTGTCTTTTATACTGCCTCATGTTGCCGGAGCAGGCTTCGTTTGTCGCTGACATTACACCTCCTACACGGTTGGTGGACCTATGACAACATGTTCCGATTTCCACTGAGTGTTCAAAACATAGCCCTGTCACGTTACCTCAGCGCAACCTGTTTCTGCATGGGTTGCAGAAGGAGGTAGATATAGCACTCTCCGACTTCTTCTCAGTTCCGATTTCAGTTGGAACAATCACATGAACAAAGCTGCAGGGATGGTGGGGCAGAGTCTGAGGAACAGTTACAACATGCATAGTGACTGTCTAAAGCTGCGGTGAATTTTAATGTTGCATATAGGTTCAGAAGGGTGAATCGTTTCGAAATGTGAGAGTGTCACAAACATGATTCACTAGTGGCTGTTATCATTAAAAGATATCACCATAGGAGCCAAACCAAATATGTGGTTGAATCGAAAGATTCCACATCGCAAACAGCATTTCTACCAGAAAGCATAACAGTATAGATCTGAAAAACTAGTGTAAATTTCTTATGACCTCAATACAGCGTTGCATTTTAAAAAAAAATGATTCATCACGTAGCACACCATCTCCTGTATGTGATTATTCTCAGTCAACCATCACCTATGAACAAGTGGATATATTGCACAACTTACGCATGGAATTGAGATAGACTGCATTACAAATACTGGAGAAATATTTAGTGGCCAGCTTGAGGGAGTTGCAAATACCGACTTCAAAGCATGTTCCTTAGATGAATCACTTTCTAAATTCGGTGATTTTAGTATGAGCTTAAACTGCCAGTGATCTGTACCTGCACTGTCAGTCTGTTAATACACACCCCATGATCACCTCTATATTCAGTGTCACAGTATTTGTGTGGAAACATATCAGTCACAAGCAATACCATACCTCGAATTATAAAGCTTAACATGGATATCGTTAGCGGTACTTGTGACTACCTGTAGATCTAATACTACTTGCAACAGTGGCATACCCATTGTGATTGTGTTTTGAACATCTCGTCGCCTGTTAAGATGATTACGTCTCTCTTTCAAAGACACACTGGTACAACTTGCCACGTCTATGGCCATCATCTTGCGTAAATTTGGCAACAATGCAATGTGGGTAGCATTCTCTTTGTCCCATTATTGGCACTACTGTGTATGCAGATCAGCGGCCTGCTATTTAAGCGAATTACATAACCTGTGCATGGACACCTAATGCCACATACCTCCATAAACCTAGCAGCAAACTGTCGAATCCCTGATATGCAGAATCAGTAACATATTTCGTTCCAAACCAGGTAGTCAGTACAGTTTGTACACTAGTCAGAAGGTCTAATGAGACCTACCTAAGTGGCCCTCTTGGCTGTCCATGATCCTAACTGACTCGTGTCTCTCATAGTAACTGAATGTAGTGATTGTAAAGTAGGTTAATTATGTGTGCTCCCATGATAAGTGAATGGAAACAACTTACGGGGACCACACCCTGCCTTCCTAGCCCATGTTAATTTAGGCAAGTATTTGACACATTTCTGAAAAAACTATTTGATGCAGGACCTTAATATTTTTACTGTATGTTACATGACGCTAATAGAGTCAACTGTACTAAAATCTACTTTATCCATTTTATAATTTTTAAGAAATACTTTTTAAACTTATTAACAAAAAAATTAAGTTTTTTTCTGCCGAAAATATTTTTTTGTGAACTTCCGAATGGGGGAACATTAATGAATGTAGCACCAGAGGTGGCTTTTTATATTATGCTGAGTCTCTGAAAATTTCATTCATTTATCTATGATAGTTTCTGATATAATGGGGCACATTACTGAAAATTTTAGTTTGTGGGAAACTGACTTTAAAGAAAACACTTTTGAAATTTGTTACTTACAGTTAATTAAAACTGTCCTGCTGCATATGATGGCCCTTGTTTGGCCTCTAGCAGGTCTTCCAGCTTCTTTTTCACCTTCCTGGATGTTTGCCTTGCTTTCTTGGCCATATCAGATGCAGACCTGTCTGCATCGGCTATCCTCATTTTATCGCAATGTTGCAGCCGAGTGATCATATTTTCACCAGGATTAATTCCCACCTTTTTCAGTACCCAACACTGTCCAATATTACCACGATTACAGCTTCATGAACTCCTAGTTTCGTTGTGTGCATGCCTACAAATACAGTTTTAGGAAGGCAGTTTCAAATTATGCTGTTGAAACATTCATTTGAGTCCTGTGTCTGCCCATGCAGACATTTCCTTAGAAGGTCAGGATGAGCCAAGTCTCTAAAAATAGATTTAATTGCTGAATAACAGCAGCAGGAAGAGAATGCTGGTGAGGAGAAGATTCTCCAGTTGCCCGAGTCCTATTGTATTTCCACCACGAATTTTCTCCTGATGGACACAATCCATGACATGGCTTATCATCAGTAGAGGAAGAATAGGGCCCAAACATCTCTCTTCATTGCCTCCAGATTTTCTTTATTTCTCGTAATTGCCTGCCCATAGTATACCTGCAAGTTTTCGATTTCAGTTTTAGTTAATCGACCCTGTCCGGTCAACCATTTTCCATCTTCTAATTTTTTTCCTCTTATGTCAACAGTTAGTTTTCTCAACCTTGTTCCCAAACGTTTTTGAACATGGCCTACACATTCAATTTTGCTAACAATGGCATCTCCATGTGGCTTAGAGTTCACTACATTGTTGTAAGCCTTACTGTCACCATCACCCAAATATTTGGTGTACCGTACACCTCTTGTTTCTACGGAGCGATGAAATATTTGTTGTGCTCCATGAACTTCTATACCACCACCTGTTCCTCTAAAATTAGCCACACAGATGTGTTCTTTATGTTCCTTGACTTTACAACATTTGCAATATTTAGACATTATCTCCACATCTAACACTTTACCAGTATCTACACTCATAGCAGTCACTACTCCATTCAGAGAAGTATGTCCTCTTTTCTGCCAACTTCCATCAGGTGCAACTGCAATAGGCCCAATTAGAACATCCATCATTTTCTTCCACTGCTTACCTAGCAGCCAGTTTCATGCTTTCGTCACTGACATCATGTACAGCTTTCTCTAATATTGCATTCAGTTTTTCAAATTTATTTGGTGGTTGATGTAAGTTCATCACTAAACAAAATGTTCTCCCTGCAGCCTTGCCCTGGCCAATGTATCGTAAGGCATAAAGTGATCTAGTATTGATTTCATAAGGGCCACTTGCATCTGGTTTTGAAGGACTCATAAATGAAATCACAGCTGAGCATTTAGTGCAAATTAAATCCAAAGCAATTGATAGGCCTTTTCTCCCACTGGCACTCTCACAAAAATTTCACACTCTGTGACTCACCACACTGTCTACATTGTACAAATTTAGAAATTACATCTGATAATATTCTCGAATTTATAATAATGTTACTGCATCCCATGTCACTTACAGTAAATTCGTTGTAACTCTCCTGAAATGGTGAGAGCTTCTTTGATGATGCACTTGTTGAAGAATTAAAATTAGAAACATCGTTGCCAGGCGACATGACCTCTTGTACAGAAAGCTTTCTAAACTTGTTTCCTCCAAATTGTTGTTTCTTGGAAATGCCTTTACGTTTCGTCATCTTCAATAAACACAACAAAACACACATAAATAAGCACTGCAAACGTAAATATAACAACTACTAGCAATCACACTTGAACAAAACTAACCGCGTATTTGAAAGCATGTTGTTTACAAACAGCAGAAAAAAAGAATACCGACCGTTGCATTCCAAGGACAGCCAACATACTCGGGAGTAAAACAAGAATCCTTAAGGCCCGTCCACACGTTACGATCTGTCTGCGCAAATGTCTGCGCACATCACATCTGCGCAGACAGATCGTTGCGTGTGGACAGAAGATTTGCACCAACCTGAGGTGTGTGCGAACCTGGAAGTTGGAGTTGGAGGTTTGAGCGAAACCTCTCAAATCTGTGGGTTCAAACCACATCTGCGCAGACAAGTTGGAGCGTGTGGACAGGAGATCGCCGCAAATCTGGCGCGAAACAGCTGTTTGCTCAGTCTAGTGTTTGTGTGCACAGGGCATTAAATTGGCTGATACTTGTCAGTGTTCTCGAGAGTTTGTAAGTGAATTCATTGAAATATGTAGAAACCACCCATGTTTGTGGAAGATTAAAAGTAAAGAATATAGTGACCGAGACAAAAAGACTGCAGCATACAATGCTCTAATTGAGTTATCCAAAGTTCAGAAATCTAGATCTGGTGTAGGAGTAGATCAAGTATACCAGCCAACGTTATGGTATTTTGATCTGCTTGGCTTTCTTAGTGATCAAGAAACGCCAAGACCAAGCAGGAGTACAATTGAAGATGAAATTGGAGTGTCAATGTTACCGCCAGCCGTTCATGAGGAGAAATTGCCCTTCTCATACAAGTATTTTTTCTCATAATATGAAGGGTTACAAGCTTTAAGAGATAATTATAAGTTTCGTCATCCATCCGCAAATAATTTCGCCAGTCGTTAGGTTCGTCCTGCAACTCTCTTAGTAAATTTACGTGAGAAAACTGCTTTCGCTTTAGCAGCCACTGTCTACACCATTTTGCCCGCTTTCTCTGTTTCCTGCGGTTGGTCTGAATGTTTTTTGCAACACAAGTTGCGAAAACAGACCACAACAGAACTTCCTCCATTTCTATATTTCAAAATAACTGAATTAAATGTTTCACGTTTACGGGGAGCGTAGTCGCTTGCCACTGATATTTCTTTTCTACACCGACAGATGGCGGGCGAGTAGTAGATTGGGGTTTATGTCGTGTGAACACACCACATTTGCAGCGATCTTTTGCATGTATAGACATGTGCACCGATGTCTGCGCAGACAGATCGTTGCGTGTGGACCAGGTTTTAACGTGCAATGTAGGGCATATAAAGATCTAAAATAATATGCAGAAAAGTGGGTGACACAAAAGTGGGTATGGCACATCAACACACGTGGTAGGAAAATGCCCTTTAAATGCTCGAAAAAAAAATTTTCAGCAAAATCCTTTTCAGAATACTTATATAAAACCTTAATCTATCGAAATATGATGAAAACTGGAAATCGATTTTTTCGACCTGAACAACGGTGTGGTCCCCTTAAGGGGCTCCGGAACGCCCTATACTTGCAATGTTAAAATAACGCTTATAAATTACATCTTTCCTCACAAAGTATTTGAGGTAGGAAGTTGAACTTTTTACAGATTATTTATTGGAATATGGGCTACAACTTAACACAGGGATTTTACAAAATTTTAGTTCAGTTATTAAAGATGATTTTTTTTTCAATTCTAATGAAAATTCACAACATTTTTTTGCAATTTTTTATTTATATATTCAAAAATATACAGTTTTTTGGAAAAAGGCTGTGTTAAATTATGCAGAAGGTACTGTGTAACATTTACTGAAAGTTTGAAACAAATATGTTTGGAAGATCCTTAGAAAACATGTAATTAGTATGAGAAAATAAAAGTTTTGGGAATCGAGCGACAAAGATTGGATTAACTTTTTAGTGCATTCCAGGTCCATAGGATGGATTATCTTCATCCTCTGCAAACTCCTCCTCCAGCTTCCTCTTGTTCCACCTCCTGTTTACTCTTCCTTGTATTTCTAGACTCTTTACAGCCCTGTCTGCATCCCGAAGGCGTTCCTTGTCTAAAGCAAACATCGCTCGTACCATGTTAGAACCTATCTTCATTCCCATATTTCTAAATACCTTGAACCTTACAATGTTGCCATCGTTGAAAGTCGCAACAGCATCATACACACCAAAGTGAAGTATTTCTATTCCAACAAATACAGTCTTGGGGATTCTCGACCATATAACACTATTTACACTTTCATTGGGGTTTTGAGTTTTTCCGTGAATACACTTTTTCAACAGTTCAGGTGCTGCTAAGTCTCTGAAAATAGGTTAGCCACAACACATACTTTATCTCACATCACTAAAATGTACCTGATGAACACGGACGTTAATAATAACACCATTTGACAGCAGTTTAACAGCGCCACAGTGGGTCACGCCCATGTAGAACATATTTCAAAAAAAATTTAAAAATAGTTGTAGTCTTCGGCATTGAATAAATTATATATGTATTAAAAGGTAATAGTCTGCAGATTCAGAAAAGGCAAAAAAGTAAAAATTGAACTTTTCATGATTTTGAGCCTTTCCGAAGCCCCTTAAGGACTCTCACTTTCGATGACTGGCAGACGCAGAAACGGGGGACTGTGATGCAATTCACCAAAGCTAAAGCTGACATAGCGCACTTGCTCCTATTATAATAGTGGATTTTGCTCATGTCTTTTGCGTCTTATTAATCTTTATTTTATCGTTTGTTTTGTTTTCGTGATACAGTGCAAATGTTCCATGACGACCAGCATATTTTTTTCATAAGTATTCTACCAAAAAAGAGGCCAGATACCTGAAAGTGAAAAACGATTTAGGTTTTACAGTTCCTAGACAAAGAAAAAGTCTACATCTGTTCATCTGGTCTATTATCCTTTTTGTAAATTGGAGTGAGCTACGCTTTTATCCAGTCGCAAGGTACTGTCCACCGCAAAACCAATAGTCGATTAATTTGACACATGAAAGAAACTAATTTCCTGGCATATTCGAAGTAAAATCTATTTCTAATTCCAGATGTCTTGTTCACCTTAAGTAGTTAACTGTTTTTCACTAGTGGGGGTGCTAATTTGCATAAATAAGAACTTACTGACGGAACTATTTTCGTTCCCTTTATTTTTTAATAGTGGAAAAGTCAGCATTCTGCCTCTATTCCAGTAGAAAAATATAGTTTTTTTTTACTTAGTTTGGTATGGTGCTTAAGAGGAAAAAAGAATACAATGGGCAATGTAAAAAGTATCTGTGTATTGCGTCCTAAATATTGTTTGATGTGTTCGTATTCATATTTTCTCTAAAACATAAATGTTGATATTTTGAAATGTTTAGACTTCTCAGCACTGTACCACAAAAATTTTGTCAACTACATTGGTTATGAATTTTGCTTTGGCCATTAATAAACTGTATCATTTCTGTTGTGGTCTTCAGTTCAAATACTGTTTGATGCAGCTCTCCATGCTACTCAATCCTGTGCAAGCTTTTTCATTTCCAAGTAGCTACTGCAACCTATATCCTTTTGAACCTGCTTACTATATTCATCTCTTGGTATCCCTCTACGATTTTTACTCCCGCACTTCCCTCAGAATTCAAATACTAAATTGGTGGTGTTCTACCAACCTACCCTGTGTCTAGTCAGGTTGCGCCACAAATTGTTTTTCTCCATAATATTATTCAGTGCCTCCTCATTAGTTATGTGATCCACCCACCAAATCATCAGCATTCTTCTGTAGCACCACATTTCAAAAGCTTTTATCCTCTTCTTTTCTAAATTGTTTATTGTCCATGTTTCACTTTCACGCACGGCTACACTCCACAAAAAAACTTTCGGAAAAGACTTCCTGACACAAAAATCTATAGCCAACTCGATGTTAACAAATTTCTCTTCCTCAGAAACGAATTTCTTGCCATTGCTTAGTCTACATTTTATATCCTCTCTACTTTGGGCATCATCAGTTATTTTGCTGCCCAAACAGCAAAACTCATCTACCACTTTAAGTGTCTCATTTCCTAATCTAATTCCCCCAGCATCACCTGATTTAATTCAACTACATTATCCTCGTTTTGCTTTTGCTGACGTTCATCTTCTATCCTCCTTTGAAGACACTGTCCATTCCTTTCAACTTCTCTTCCAAGTCCTTTGCTCTCTCTTCCAGAATTACAGTGTCATCGGCAAACCTCAAAGTTTTTATTTCTTCTTTCTGAACTTTAATCTGTAGTCCAAATTTTTCTTTGGTTTTCTATGCTGCTTTCTCATTGTACAGATAGAATAATACCGGAGATAGGCTAAATAATGTCTCACTCCCTTCTCAACCAGTTCTTCCCTTTCATCCCCCTCAACACTTCTTACGCCGTCTGGTTTCTGTACAAGTTGTATATAGCTTTTCGCTCCATATATTTTACCTGTGCTACCTACAGAATTTCAAAGCAAGTACTCCAGTCCAGTCAACATTGTGAAAAGCTTTCTCTGAGTCTACAAAGTATGTTTGCCTTTCCTTGATCTATCTTAACTAATCTTCCCCGTGGTTGGCTTCTACCAGATGGGGTGAGGTGGCGCAGTGGCTTAGCACACTGGACTCGCATTCGGGAGGGCGACGGTTCAAATCCGCGTCCGCCCATCCAGACTTCGGTTTTCCTTGATTTCCCTAAATCGCTCCAGGCAAATGCCGGGATGGTTCCTTTGAAAGGGCACAGCCGATTTCCTTTCCCATCCCTAGCACAGTCCGAGCTTGTGCTCCATCCTTAATGACCTAGATGTCGACATAACGTTAAACCAAATCGTCGTTCTTTCCTTTTTGCTTCTATCAGTTACTCTGCAAAGAATTCGTGCTAGGTCTGCAAGGTTCACAGAAGAGCTTCTGTGAAGTTTGGAAGGTAGGAGACGAGGTACTGGCAGAACTGAAGCTGTGAGGGAGGGGCCTTAGTCGTGCTTGGGTTGCTCAGATGGTCGTACTCAATTCGGCAGTACATATACTAAAATTGTAACGATACAGAGAAGATTAGCATGGCCTCTGCACAAGGATGACACGCAAAATCGTGAAGCGTTCCACATATAGCTGGCACGGTAGCTCAGCATGTTTGGTCAGAGGGTTAGCTGCCCTCTGTAATAAAAAAACTGAGTTAATCGATCAACGAACTTAAACGGGTGTCTTAAGACGTTCACCCCTAGCAGATGCTACGAACGAAAGGGAACAAAATGAGACAAAAAAAAGAAAGAAAAAAAGAAAACGATGGTAGAGTACTTACCCGCGAAAGGCAAAGATCCCGAGTTTGAGTCTCAGTCCGGCACACAGTTTTAATCTGCCAGGAAGTTTCATATCAGTGCAAACTCTACTGCAAAGTGAAAATTTCATTCTGGAATTGGTGTTAGTATTTTGCAACCCTGACTTACGAAACTGATAGTTTGATAATATGTCAACACCTGCTTTCTTTGGAACTGGTATTATCATGTCCTTCATCTTATTTCTTTAATTCTGATTTCGATTTGTATTACAGATGGAATCTCATAACCTTACTATCACAGTTCTGTACTGGAATAAGCCTAGTGACGTTGTGTTGAATTTCTGTCTAATGCGAATATGCCACCATTTGATGGTGATGTCTCCTTACAATCCACTAAAGTCTAGTGTGAATAGGTTTTTAGTGGGTACTCATAACACTAGTTAACAAATTTAAACTTTCTTTCTGCATCTGGTTTGTAAATGGGTGGATTTACCTAATCTTTACTCTGGTAAAATCAGTTTTTCTCTATGACGTCACATTTCAAGATACACGGCAGAATAAAAAATGTTAATAGCGCAAATTGACACAAGTCTACCAAAATACACATTCAGAACGTTTCAAATCAATGCTATTTTGTATTTATTTATGGACATGATGCCAATAAAAGGTCCAAATTAGTTCAGAAGATATTTTCGTCTTTAATCGTCTTTGGTTCTTGAAAAATGTGATGACAGAGCTCTTCTTTTGTTTGTCGTTTCATCACTCTCCCTACCAAGACCCCAGCAGTAGTCACCCATCATCGAAGGGTTCCAATGGCCTTGGTAACGGAGTTCCATGGTAAGAATGTCTTGGTGAAAGCGTTCACCATGCTCATCGCTTACAGCTACCAAATTTTCCGGTGACATTCTACATCCCATATTCTTTAAGTTGTCCAACAGATCATTCATAATAGTAGCATAGTTTTTGTCTTTTCTGTTACCCAAAAAGCCCTTCACAGTTACATTAAAAGAAGACCAATCAGCTAATTGGATATCTGTGAGTTTGGTGTCAGAGGTTGGATCTTTCAGAAATTTTCTTATTTGTGGTCCAACAAATGCTCCCTCTTTCAGCTTGTCTCACTTAATTTAGGAAACTTTTCTTTCAAGTGATTGAAGGCCTCACTTTCTGTATCCAGAGCTTTCACGAAGTTCTTGATAAGGCCCAACTTGATATGAAGGGGAGGCAAAACGATTTTAACGGGCTCAACTTATGACGTATTGTTCACATTTACGTTTTCAGGAACATATGACTTCCTTGTAGGCTATAGTGGTTCTTGGTGTCATGGCTGCCCCAAAGCAACAAAAAGTAGCAGTATTTCGTGACTCCAGCCTGTAAACCTGTAAGGAGTGCAACAACTTTTAAATCACAGCAAAGCTGCCATTCATGATCCTTATATTTGATTGCCTCTAGTATGAAAACAATGGTTTCATAAGTTTCTTTCATGTCTGTTGCGTAAGCCGAAGGTATCAATGGAAATGCATTGCCATTATACAGTACTACTGCTTTCAAGTTGATTTTACTGGATTCCATAAATAGTCGACACTCTTGTGGTTTATGTTGTACACCTAGTTACATAATCAGACATCTCTACACACTGAATATTGCATATCGAAATATTGAGCGAAGGAAGCACCTCTTGATCTGAAAAACGTCCCTGGAGCTACAAGGTTCTGTTGTAGTCTCGATCTCGAGAGTTCAGCTTGATGTTTCGAAAGTTTTAGATCGCGAACCAAAACGTTCATTTCCTTTTGATTAAAGAGCTGAGGCGAAGTGTTATGATATTGAGGGCAGTACTCTTCTATATGTTCAACACTTTCTGATTCACTTGACATGGTGTCTCGTTCCGTGGCTTCCAAGTTTCAGACAGGAACTGGCAACCCCTCATCATGGGGCACAGGCAACTGCATTGAAGGTACATTTGGATACTTTATTTTATGTCTAGTTTTGCTTGAATGTCCCGAAATATTTGTAAGACAGAAGTAACAGTCTAAATAATGGTTATTAGCCTCACACCATACCATCAGAGCAGCGAATGACATGGCTCGGTGTTTTCCTTTCAACCACTCGGTTAAGATTGTAGTGCAGCTTATGCAGGCAATATGAGGTGCACAACTTTTATCTTGATCACCAACAGGACAATCAAAATACAATTTATATGCCTTCTTAACCAAATCAGTGATTGGTTTTCTTTGGGCTTTTGGAGTGAATTTCCCACAAGCATAACACAAGTTGTTGGGGTGGTTTAGACAACAACGAGATTTACTAGTTGCCTTTTTTCCTAGTGTAAGTTTTAAACACGAAAATTTTGCACTGTCTTTCACAGGAAATACTCACTGAGGATATCTTTCACACCACTGGATTATCACACCAACCATTTACTGACGATTTGTATATCTTCTAGCTCTCCTCTGCAAACCAAAAACAAACAAGTAAACATCAAAACAGAAGAACAGCAAAAAGCAAAAAACTGAATACGAAAAATAAAAAACCTTTAAAAACTCAAAAATGGTACATGACAGAACATTTTGAAAATGTATATTCGGATTCTACACACCAAAATACATGCTAATTGATGTATCACATCCCAGAAGCAAAATGACTGTTGACTAGTGTAACCAACATGTGCTTGGCTTTGTCACGTAAGGTGACTAATGTGTAGGGACTGGAAAATTTCTCGAAAACGATAATGCGAAAAATGATGCTAAATAAGCGGTTTTTATCGAAACAACATGAAATCGACGATTTTTACGAGATATCGCGATATTTTTGTCATAAATCTCACGAACGCAGTTTACTAATATTCGCGACAGATGTTAAAACTGCATTTTGACTACTAATCTCCTTAAGGCTTAGGTTTCTGTATAATCTTAAACCAACAGTTCATTTCCCGAGTAACGAATTTTGATGTAGTGATAAAAAATAACACCAAATGTAGCAAAAATAACGTGGAATTTGACAAAAAAGCAACGTTTTTAGGACAAGCATATATTGCATCTGACAAAAAACACCGATTTGGCAATAAAGTAAAGTGGCATTTGGCAAATAAGAGACATCGAATTTTGTCAAAAAATAACACAGAATTTTACAAACAAAACACAGATCATGGCAAACAATGACGCCGAATATGACCAAAGAAACGTTAAAAATGGTTCAAATGGCTCTGAGCACTATGGGACTTAACATCTGTGGTCATCAGTCCCCTAGAACTTAGAACTGCTTAAACCTAACTAACCTAAGGACATCACACACATCCATACCCGAGGCAGGATTCGATCCTGCAACCGTAGCGGTCATGCGGTTCCAGACTGAAGCGCCTAGAACCGCACGGCCACACTGGCTGGCTGAAATGTTAAATCTGTCAACAAAAAAAAAGACAGAACACAAGTAAACTTCCTGAAAAAAAACAACCAAATTTGGAAAAAAAGTAACACCGAAGTTTCTAAAAAAAATTACCGATTAGGCAAAAAAATAACATTCAATTAAGCTGAAATGAACATAGATTCTGGGAAAAAATAACACTACATTTGGCAAAAAATAATGAAAAAATAACGCTAAATTTCGCAAAAAATAACGTCAAATTTGGCAAAAAATAAAGACAAATTTTGCAAAAGTAACGCCAAATGTGGCAAAAGATAACACCAAATTAGGCAAAAATAATACCTAACTTGGCAAAACACACTAAATTTTGGAAAAATAACACCCAATTTCGCAATTAATAACACCCAGTCTAGAAAAAATAACACCTAATTGCGTAAAAGACTAACACCAAATTTCTGATTCTTCAATTTCTCCGGGCGTATTTTATGACGAAATTAATCTCGGGTGAACAGTCTGGTATGAGAGTGTGCATAGGACACAATATTTCGGCAATCGACCACGTTGCCATCATTAGGTGCGCTGATGTAATGGGGCCAGTCATTACATCAGTGCACCTGATGATGGCAACGTGGTCGATTGCCGAAATATTGTGTCCTATGCACACTCATACCAGGCCGTTCACCCGAGATTTATTTCGTCAACACCAAATTTGACAAAAAGGTCACCAAATTTTTTAGCAATAAAATTACACTATTCGGCCAAAACAGTACCGACTTTGGCAGAAAATGAAACCAAAAGTAGAAAAAAGACGCTAAATTGGGGAAAAAATGCACAAAATCTGGTAAATAAATAACAATGAATTTCACAAGTATTAAGTAATTTGCAGAAACTAAAAACGAATCTGGCAGAAAATAACACCCAATTTGATAATAACTCTGCATGTGGCAAAAAATAATACTGAATTTGGCTGTAATCGATTTTTTCGTATACCTACTGTTTTTTCTGTCTGGTTATTTTCGTAACATCCGCGACGCTTATGTTGCAGGCATGGCGCCAAGGCGGGCCGGCCGTAGCAAGGGAAGTGAAGGCCGTAGGAAAGAGCGATCGGCGCGCTGCTTCCGGGCGGGCCCCGTGACTCGCAGCCCTTTCCTCAACTTCGTGCGCAGCGTGCGAATGCGCATGCGCGGCGCACCGCTCACCGAAATCACACGCCGCGCGGGCGCCGAGTGGCGGCGAATGTCGGACTCTCAGAAGCAGCCTTTCTACCGCATGGCTCAAGAGGCGCGCCGGGCCGCGCCCGCCAAGCGCCGCAAGCGTAAATGACTGCTCACTAGTGCCACCTCGGCTTTGTACAGTTTCGTCAACAAATAAAGCCTATATTTCTCCAAAAGACATTTTTACTTATCATGACAAAATTACATCTACCCAGAAAGTCTTCACATTTTACATTACATTCGTCACGACACAAATTTCATGCCCGTCTCATCGATGGAAGAACTGATGCTTACAAGCTTAAGAATATGACATTGTCCACTGACACACAATTTCCTCTTCTGATGGGGTCTTCCACCAATAGCACAGGTCTGCGACATAAAAATTGTTTCAAATTTATTAAGTATCAACAAAAGTAAAACGAGGATAATGGAATGTAGTCGAATTAAGTCGGGTGATGCTGAGGGAATTAGATTAGGAAATGAGACACTTAAGGGGGGTAGGACGTCAAACGGGCCGACTTGGAGCAGGAGAGGCACAACAGGACATTTTAATTTCCACTGTCTATACTTTGACAAGTAAATTCATAAAACTTTCTCAGCATGACCAGGAAGGATTCAGGATTCACACTCGTAGCAGCGGAAGTTCAAAAACATAACAAAATATTTCTTTTTTTTACACGTGAAATTTCATTTTTTTCACTTACTATTGGTTGCATTTGTTGCTATAGGTACACTTTTCTTCGTAAGTAAGAGAGACTGTTCGATGAATTTTGCACAGCATACAAACCATACTTACAGGTGTCTGAAACTCTAGAATCTATTTAATTTATGAAAAAATGAATGACCTGTCACGTTTTAAACTTTATGTTTAGAAAAAAATCAAATTTTGTAGTTAATTATCTCAATTTTTACCACAGTTTTTAATAGATTTGGAAAATTCTAGAGTTTCATACACCTGTAAGTATGGTTTGTATGCTGTGCAAAATTCATCAAAGAATCTCTCTTACTTGTGAAGAAAAATGTACCTATAGCAACAAATGCAGCCAACACTAAGTGAAAAAATGATGAAGTTTCATATCTAAAAAAAAATTATTTTGTTATGTTTTTGCACTTCCACTGCTATGAGTGTGAATCCTGAATCCTTCCTGGTCATGTTGACAAAGTTTTATGAATTTATTTGTAAAAGTATAGACAGTAAAAAATAAAATGTCCTGTGGTGCCTCTCCTGCTCCAAGTTGGTCCGTATGACGTCCTACCCCCCGTTAAAGTAGTAAAGGAATTTTGCTATTTGGGGAGCAAAATAACTGATGATGGTCGAAGTAGAGAGGATATAAAATGTAGACTGGCAATGGCAAGGAAAGCGTTCCTGAAGAAGAGAAATTTGTTAACATCGAGTATGGATTTAAGTGTCAGGAAGTCGTTTCTGAAAGTATTTGTATGGAGTGTAGCCATGTATGGTAGTGAAAGATGGACGATAAATAGTTTTGACAAGAAGAGAATAGAAGCTTTTGAAAGGTGGTGCTACAGAAGAATGCTGAAGATTAGATGGGTAGATCACGTAACTAATGAGGAGGTATTGAATAGAATTGGGGAGAAGAGGAGTTTGTGGCACAACTTGAGAAGAAGAAGGGACCAGTTTGTAGGACATGTTCTGAGGCATCAAGGGATCACAAATTTAGCATTGGAGGGCAGTGTGGAGGGTAAAAATCGTAGAGGGAGACCAAGAGATGAATACACTAAGCAGATCCAGAAGGATGTAGGTTGCAGTAAGTACTGGGAGATGAAGAAGCTTGCACAGGATAGGGTAGCATGGAGAGCTGCATCAAACCAGTCTCAGGACTGAAGACCACAACAACAAGAAGTGATTTTTACACTGTTTTCAACGCTGCTTTCGGGAAAAATAGTGAAAAAATACCATCACATACACTTATTTCACAAACTGCTTGTCTAGATTTAGCTTTCTTCGATATTTCAACACTCTAGTGAGTTTGAATTTTGTTTATAGGAGCTCCATAAACTGTTATTTAGCTGTTTTTATACTAGATATACGTAAAATAAAGAGTAATTAGGAGAAACCAGCAGTATTTTCGTGTCAGTGCCTGTGTGTCGCGCTGCCTCTTCTCCCACCATCACCAAGCAGTGAGCTTCTGCTATTGTCCTTTAGTTCACAGTACCTCTTCACTCTGTGCTGTTCATGTGTTGTTGTTACTACATGATCATGAGCCATTGTCTCAGAAAGGTGATAGTGAAGAAGACAGAGATTGCTATGATCCTGGCACAACTGATCCCATTCCATTCTCGCAATCTGAACTGAACAATTTAGTTAGAGACCTAGGCCTTTCTAAAGAATCGGCAGATGTTTTAGGATCTAGATTGAAAGAAAAACATATTTTGGCTCCGCGTACATCCTTTTCTTGGTATCGATCAAGGGAAAAGGAGTTTGTATCTTTCTTCTCAAGAAGGTGACCTGGTGTTTTGCAGTGATGTTCCAGGACTTGAATGGCACATTTCAAAATAGAATATGCTCCTGATGAGTGGAGAACTTTTACTGATTCTTCAAAAAGAAGCATTAAAGTAGTACTTCTACACAATGGCAATAAATATGCTTCTATACTAGTTGGACACTCGGTTCACTTAAAAGAATGTTACGAAACCCTTGAACTGGTTTTAAGCAAGCTCTGCTATTTCAGACCACAAATGGACACTATGTCGTGATTTAAAAGTGATTTCAATGCTGCTTGGTCAACAAAGTGGCTGTACAAAGTTCCCTTGCTTTCTCTGTGAATGGGACAGTAGGGACAGAATGCAACACTACATAAGAAAAGTTTGGCTCTTGAGAAAAACCTTACAGGCAGGGGTTAAAAATGTTGAGAGGAAAAGCCTTGTGGATCCCAAATAGGTGTTACTATCACCACTTCACATTAAGTTGAGGCTCATGAAACAATTTGTTAAGGCATTACCAAAATAAGGGGAGTGTTTCAGATATCTTTGTGGACAGTTTTCTGGTTTATCTGAGGCAAAGCTAAAGGAAGGAATCTTTGTCAGACCAGACATTAGAAAACTGATGACAGATCCCAACTTTGTGGACAAAATGGAAACAAAAGAAAAGGCAGCATGGACATATTTTGAATTAGTTGGTACTGGTTTCCTAGGAAACAAAAGAGATCCAAACTACAAGACAACCATAGCACACATGCTCGACAACTTTAAGAAGTGGGGCTCTAACATGTGCATTAAAGTTCATTTTCTCCACTCACATCTTGACTACTTCCCTGCAAACCTTGGTGATTTAAGTGAAGAGCAGGATGAAAGATTCCACCAAGACATAAAAGAAATGGAAAGAAGATATCACGGAAGATGGATCGTCAACATGATAGTGGACTACTGCTGGATGATAAAAAGAGATGATCCTCAATGAATCCACAGCTGGAAAAGTAATAAAAGAAGGTTCAACAGAAAGTGAAGGCATTTTTATAATGATGACTTGTGAGTTTAAAGAGAAATGGAAGTGTACTGGAAATGTAGTTTAGAACATTATTTATGAATAAAATAAAATTTTATAACGCTGGAAAAAATGTGATAAATTGCTTTAATTTTGTTGTTATACCCAAAAATACTCCCTTTTTGTGAGAAAACCTGACGTGATAGAAAAAAATGGATTACGATAGAAAAAAATGGATTGCATTTTTAAAATCAGCACTGAAAAGTACACAAAGGTCAGTTATCAAATTTCAAACAACTTTCAAAAATATTTTTTTGTAGACCTATGTAGTTGAAGCTTGTAGAATACCATTTTCATTGCAACATGTTTTAACTAAATGTGCCATTATTAAAGGAAATATCACAGTATTTGCCTTCAGTGTTTTAGGGAAACCATAGACAACTTAAATCAGGATGGCTGGACTGGGATCTGATTTTCCCAAAAGTGAGTCCAATATGTAAACACTGACTGCTTTGCTTGGTGGTAAATTACAAGAAGACAGATTTAAACTGTTAGCCATGGCAGCAAGTGAGATGGGAGAAGAGATGGAAAAGGACGAGAAAGGAAGATGTGATAGGGCACATTTAATGAAGACAGAAGAAAAAAATGGAGTGTCTAGCAGCAAATTGAAAAGGGAAAGAAGTTTAACTAGCAGAAATGAACATTTACTTCCCTGTTTAACAGGGAAGTGGCTCTATAGGCTACACTTTCAGAGAAAGGCTATGAAGTTGGCAAAATAAAGTGCTTCAGCTGTCTCTTTAATTGCAACAGACCATTTGTATATACAGTACAGCGTAATTGTTCCAGAGGCATACGTAAACAGTTTAGGATGAGTTAGAGTGTGTTTTAACTTTATATGTTAGTACAGCTAAGGTACCAGATAAGAGAGAACATCTGTTGCAATTATGATTTGGTACCAATGTGATGCCAGGCACAGGGATGTATGCATACTGTGGAGCTGATGAAGTAGACTTAGCAAATGACAATCAAATAACTTGTCTGGATTCAACTGACCTAACTGAGTGTATGAGGTACTGGCATGGCCAAGAAGCCAGATATTACAGACATATTTCTCACCACACGAGGTTTTCACTATTCATGCTGTGTTGGATTAGGTGTGTCACAAGTGGAAGTTTGGCATAATTTGTGACTGCACATGTTTAAGTTCTACATCCTGTGGAAATGTGTTCCAAAACTTCTGAAAAGTATAATGACAAATGGAAATCTTCCAGCAAGTGACAAGAGTATTTTCTACCATGTTCCAGTGCTTATCCAAAGTTACATGCAAGTTTTATCCCATTTTCTGATACCGAATTGAATACTGTCACCAAGTATAGGAGGCAATCATTCGCAGAACTTCTGATCAGACACTAAAATTAGCTGGTATTCCTTGCAATCTTTTGAAGTCCCAAATTTTGTACCCACTGAAGCCAGGTTGTCATACATCTGGATGGTGACAGTACTGATATCTGCAGGTCTGGAATGTAAGTAAAACTGAAGGCCGTTAGTGTAGAAATGATATTTACAAGAGAACAGTTGTAGTCTATCTGAACTAAATGTTAACTTACAAACCATAAAAATACATTAACTGTCTTGTCACATTACAATGACCATCTGTTAATAGATCAGCTTTCAGCTAAAGGAATAGGATGTGAATAACAGCAGATAAGTTTTCATGGGTATTTGTGAATGCCTGTAGAGCTTCCTCATAGCTGTTTAACCATTCATTGCTTGTGCAGGTGACACTCATCACCCACATGATTCTCCCAAGCTATTTTGTCTGAATGTGCTGGATTAAGTTTGTGTCATTTTCAGTGCCTTTCCATTAACTCTCCATCTGTTCTCTTCAAGCATTATCGGCTTTCAGTTACACAAATAGCATTCTTTATTGACCATTATTATGATCTGGAGGAAGTGGTCACCCACGCGACCTCTGCTGCTACAGTTGGAAGCAAAGTAAGTGTATGTTACTTTACTGATTTCCTATGTTCAGTCCAACTTTTGTGTGAGTAATTTTAGGCACATCAAAACTATTTACAGCTAATTTGCTTTTTGTCTAGAATATGTTTGCTTTTAGTTTGTGGAATAAATGTCGGAGGTAAAGGAACCTAGGGCAGAGATTCTGATATATGGCTGGAATGATTCCATGAGCTGAGTGATGAAGATCCTGATAATGATATTGATAATGATGACTAACAGGATGAAGTTTGTGTACATAAAGTGGTCATGATTCAGGGAGCAAAAAAAGAAGTGTCAGAAAATAGTGAATTTGAATCACTGGACTAATTCATTCAAAGAGGACATATGTTTTTGAGGAAAAGACAGAATAACTAAATGGAGGAAAAATAAATATTCTACCGATATTAGAATACTATCTTGTATTATTATGATGTATTTACCTGGACCAAAAAATGAAGCTTGTCTAACAAAGACTGAAACAGACGTTCTGAAGCTATTCTTGGATAAAAATATAATATGGATTACTACAACACATACTAATGTTTACATTAATGAAGTCTCTGGTAACTTTTCTAGTGAAAGGGATGTTAAACAAATGTTTTATAGGAATCAGAGCTTCCCTTAGTCTGTAATATCATATGAATCTCTAAGATGTTCTAGAAAGAATTTACCAAAATTGTGGGATAACTCAAAGGGCAAAAAACTGGACTTATATTACTAAGTTTCCTATCAAGCGTGAGCCCCACGAGTTTCGTAGTTTCAATGAATGAAAGAGCAACAAAGCCAAGATGTAAAGACAGTGGAAGAACCCAATTGTGCCACCAGAAATTCATACGAATGGTTTTGTCAGCGGAAAAGTGAGCGGAAAAGCGAAAGCCATTGTCAATGCTCCATGAGTAAAGACAATCGAGACAATGCTGAAGATGCCGCTCAAGGAGACAAGTCCATGGAGAACTGAAATAGGTGGCAAAATTGTGAACAAAAAGAGAGCTGGAGATGCCCAGCAGGAGACAAGCCATAATAGGGTTAAGGGCGATAGCAAAGAGAATGACACTCAGGATGGAACCCTGAGGTATATATACTGTTTTCCTATATGAAGGTGTCTGACAAGACAGAACCCACAAGTACCTTGAAAACACAGTCTTTTAAAAATTCTTGAAGGAAATGGGGCATGTGGCCATGGAAACCCCACATATAGAGAGTATGGAGGATACCAGTCCTCCAGTAAGTGTCATAGGCTTTCTCCAAATCGAGAAAAACGGGCACAATCTGGTATTTCCACAGAAAACCATTCATGACATGGGTTGACACAGTGAAAAGATGCTCAACTGCAGAATGATGTGCTTAAAATCCATATTGTGCAGTGGTTAGTAGATTGTGAGACTGGAGCCACCATACCATCCAGGCCTGAATCATATGTCCCATTACCTTGCAAACACAGCTGGTGAGAGAAATGGGGTGGTAGCTAGAAGTTTTGCTACCTGATTTATTTTCACTTCACTGGAACATCTGAGTTACCCTTCGTGCTCATTACAAGGGAGTGGCATATCTATAAATATAGGAATGCCCAAGACAAATATTCGATGAAAAAAAGTTGAATAATAGGAGAGGCATAAACTTATAAAAAGAACCCAAGTCCTAGAGTCTGCTGATGACATAACTGTCCTTGTTAGCTAGGAGAGGAGACAGAGAAAAAAGTGACAGATTAAACACAAAATAATAGGAAAATGGTACTGCATAGCACATCTACACACTGAGGTAACAAAAGTAATGGGATAGTGATTGCACATACACAGATGCCAGTAGAATTGAGTACATAGGTGTAAAAGGGTGCTGAATTGGCAGAGCTATCATTTGTACTCAGGTGATTCATATGAAAAGGTTTCCAACTTGATTAGGGCTGCACAACATGAATTAGCAGACTTTGAACAGAATAGTAGTTCCAGCTAGATGCATGGGACATTCTATTTGAGAAATCATTAGGGAATTCAGTATTCCAAGATTCACAGTGTCAAGATTGTGCTGTGAATACAAAATTTCAGGCATTACCTCTACCACGAACAATGCAATGGTTGACGGCCTTCACTTAATGAATGAGAACAGTGACGTTTGTGTAGGGCTGTCATTGCTAACAGACAAGCAACCATGAGTGAAATAACTGCATAAATCGATGTTGGATGTACAATGAACATATCCATCAGGACAGTGCAGTGTCGTTTGACATTAATAGGCTATGGCAGCCGACAACCGATGCGAATGCCTTTGCTAACACACAATATCACCTGTAGCACATCTCCTGGTGCTACCCTAGAAAGCTGGAAAGCTGTGGCCTGGTCAGATGCATCCTGATTTCAGTTGGTAAAAGCTGAGGGTAAGGTTCAAGTGTGGCACAGACCCCACGAAACCACAGACCCAAGTTGTCAACAAGGTACTGCGCAACCTGGCGATTGCTACATAATGTTGTGGGCTGTGTTTACATGGAATGGACTGGATCCTCTGGTCCAACTGAACTGATCATTGGCTGTAAATGTTTATGCTTGGTGACTTGGAGACTGTTTGCAGCCATTCTTTCATGTTCCCCAACAATGATGGAATTTTTATGGATGACAATGCGACATGTCACTGCGTCACAGTTGTTTCTATACAGGTTTGTAGAACATTCTGGACAATTTGAGCAAATGATTTGGCTACCTGTCAAAATTTATGGGACATAATTGAGAGGTCGGTATGTGCACAATTTTGTGCAACACTTTTGCAATTACAGATGGCTGTAGAGGCAGTATCACTCCATATTTGTGAGGAGGACTTTCGATGACTTGTTGAGTCCATGCCATATCAAGCAGCAGTTCACAGTTGACACCTAGTACTTGAACATTTAGCTTAATACAGGGGGATTTCAAAAGTAAATGACTCATTATTATGGCAGACCAAGTAACTTTTATTGAATGGCGTATTGCACTTCAGAGTGACAGAGATACATGACATTTTTTTCAGTATAGTCATCAAGTCTGTATAAACAATAGTCAGAACATTCTATCAGTCATACTATTCCTTCTCAATGATAGAAATCTGCTCTTTGGTCATGTAGCCATTTGGGAACCTGTGTGTAAACTTTGTCATCACTGGAAAATGCCCCCCCCCCCCCCCTCCCGCACACACCACCACATACGCACACACATAAGATCAGCAATGTTTACAATCTTTGTTACAGACCTTATTAGTACTCAGTTTGTATTCCAACCACAACATTCCAGTGTAATATTAATATTGAAGTGAAATTGACTAAGTCAAGTGTAAACCTGTTCAACACATGATTTAGTTTGAAGAAGATCATGAAATTAAACATTTTAAGCAAGAACAAGGTAAAAGTTACCTAATCATAACAATAGCATTTTTATGTTGATCGGTAAACCTGAATACAACTGAGATGAGCAAAGTTCCATTTCGAAGGTTTCTAGAGCTATGAGAGGTCAGAACAGTAAAGAGATAAATCAAGAATCATGAGCTTCATGTACAACTAGACAATCCCAAGGGTACATGAATAATGGAAGTTTTTGAGATTAACTGATACAGGACGCTTCATATAAATGCTTTGCCATCCTTGGATGAAAATTATTCTCTTTGGTGAGTCATCCACCTTTTGTGGACTTACAAAATAACTGGATCATTTTGATATGAAAACAAAGAGTAAATCACAGTATCTGTAAAACAAAAGAGAAATTCAGGACATTTCAGAATTCACCTACATTGTGTGATTCACCACCCTCTAAAACCTCAGACTGAACAGCATACCTGTTCTACTCGACACAGAGCTAGCAATTATGTTTTGTCAGCTTGGCAACTTACTTGTTATGTTGAAACCACAAACAAGTTCAAACCTGAAGGTAGGATCATCAATGAAGTACAATGCTTAGAACTGAAAGCATGTTTATTACTGACATTAACATAGAGCCAGAACAGAACTGATCTCCTGTATGGAGAGTGCAGTTATTGAATATTCCAGAATTCTAATGTTTATACACTCATCAAATATTCCAGAAGATACAGGTTGATCAATCATTAATGCAACCACTTTCATGGCATGTGGCTGGCCAGTGGGGCTGGTTGCTGTGACCACATTGGGGGTGACTGGAGGTTTGCAGTAAATATACAAGGATTGGATGAAAAGTAATGCATCCACCTTCGTTAATTCAGTCTGAATGGGAATATTTTAATAAATCTAATGCAGAAACAATCCTTAGAATGCGATCTTTAATTACCAATATTCAGTTTTCCACATAATCACCAGCCAATTGGATACATTTCTGCCAACAATGAACAAGTTTTCTGAAGCCGTCACAGAACAAGTTGACACTCAGTTTGCGCAGCCACAGTCTCACAGCCCTCATAGTATGGTTTGCCGCATAAGTTATTTCTAACCTACATAACACAAACACTTAAAAGGAAAAGTAAATTACTCATATACATTATGATGCTGGAACTGCCTCACTTCGTTATTCAAGCACTGCTGCTACCTGCATAGGGAATTGCTCATTACACTCTGCAGTTCACTCTGAAAAATAGCAGCAACTCCTTGACGACTTGGTTTTAAGCTCATCTAAAGGTTGCGCATTTGATCTGTATACCATTCTTTTGAAGTCCTCTAGAGATAAAAATTGGCAGGAGTTAAATCAGGAGAGGGACTGATGACCATAGATGTTAAGTCCAATAGTGCTCAGAGCCAAATCAGGAGAATGAGAAGGCCATATGTTGTTAGTGAAAACTCTATTGGGGAACTCTTCAGGAAGCAAAAAAGAATAGCGGGATTCATGGCTGGAATGAAAAGGAACAAACCCTGCAGACATCTATTTAAAAGTGCTCTTCAAAACTCTATTGGGGAACTCTTCAGGAAGCAAAAAAGAATAGCGGGATTCATGGCTGGAATGAAAAGGAACAAACCCTGCAGACCTCTATTTAAAAGTGCTCTTCAAAACTGAGAATCTTTGTCTTCATAACAGAAGACAGAAAACTGACTTTCACATTCTCCAAATAAAAACCAGTGTGTGTCAAAAAGCAACATTACACTGTGGTAAAAATATTTACAATAAGTTGTCAAAAGAAATTAAAGTAATAAATAATCTAAAAAAAATTGAGGCAGTATTAATAGAACATGTTTGGGATAATATGTTGCTTCTATAGTCTGGAAGAGTTCCTCCAAAATCCTTAAGAGCCTAAGAAAGTTAATGTTAAGTATATAAGCCACACTCTTTATCACTTACAAAAATATTGTGTAAGTATGACTACCTACTTGTAGTATGTAAAGACTGTAATCATTAATATTTGTTTATTCACATTTTCAGTTATAATTGTCTAGTTAAAACAGTTTAATTGTAAGTCAGAGCTTGAAAAAAAATTTACACTCATTAATATTATAAGTCAGAGCTGAAAAAGAAATGTCATCATTCATTCATAGAAACAGCATGTAAACATGAAGATATATTTGCACTGACCTGTCCAATATCTGATGTGCTATATTGTCCATTTAAGATTTACTGGATCAAATAAAAAAATAGGAATACAAAGATGTCATTAATGTCCAGTAATGAGAAGTTGACTGTATACGCCATCGTAGAGTCCTGCTGAAAGGTCATGAAACCACATTCTCTCTCAGTTAGCTCGCTAAAAAAAAGGCCACAAACCATTTTCCACATATCTCTGGCTGTTAACTGTTTCCTGAGAAAAAGAAAAATTAGGCCTATTATTCTCTTGTTGCTAATAGCAGTGATAACTCATGTATTACATTAGGCTTTTTAGAATTCCCCAATTAATACATTCATTTAGATGGGATCATGATTTGTCCAAAAAGAAAGTTAGGTGAGGGTCAATTTCTCCATCATGCACCCTATTCAAAAACCATTCACAAAACTGCAACATTTTTGCAGGGTTCCCTGGTTTAAGTTACTGCTCTACAGTCATTTTAGAGGGCTGTAACTTCAGTAACTTTGTAGCTGTTTGAACAGAGCCACAGGAAATTCCTTTTTTGCTGAAAAAGGCAAACTGATTTTCTAGGAAACCTTTCCAGGATATGCATGGATGTTATCCATAGTTTCTTCTGTGAGTACTGTACATGGTTGTCTATGTTTCCTGTCAAGAACACTTCACATTTTGTGGAATTTATTTATTAATCAATGAATCATACTCTGATTAAGAACCTGAACATCATGAAATTTCTCTGGCTTTGGTGGAGGAAAAAATCCCCACCAGTTTGTTGCCTTAAGGATTGATCACTCTGTACAAACACTAGAAGCATAAGAAAATTCAAACATCTTGCAGAAAGAATAACTATTAAATAACAAATAATTCCTAGTGGTCAAATTTGAACTGGTGACCCCTGCAGCACGTCAGCCAGTGACACTACCCACTACACAATGCTGCAAGTGCCAGTGTTTCCAGAATTGCTCCCTCTCCCAGAGAAACAGTGACCTGTATAGTTTCAGAAGTAATTTTTAGAGCCAACTACAGCACCCTGGATGTAGACCTCGTCAGTGGTCCTCTGTAAGGTGGATCCTCACGTTATGGTCTTGTCATTACATCCTCTTCACTGTGATGAACATCGAAGGTAGACTGACTCATCCAAGCATTACAACCATTGAGTGAGTCTTCAGTTTCATTGAACCTCCCACCATCGATCTACACCTCTAAAATGAGTAATGCTTCATACAGAGGACCAGGCAATGTCTCTGCCCATATGTCTTCTTCATGAAGTGTCGTAATCCTCAACTTTATATATGACATTTGACAAATGACAATGAATATGATACTGACCAAAGCAGCACTTTAGTAACTTTTCTGATAGTTTCACTTACTACAGAGGCATAAAAATTTATGCCATGTCTCCCATGCTGTACCTCACTGATCAGGTGCTTTGCATTGATCTTTCTCTTGGGCATCCAGGCTCCATATACTAACCAGCTGCCTTGATTCTTCCATCCTGGTAATGAGGTAGTTCATGTAGTTATTCTGAGTATCATCTGGTTGAGACAGAAAGACTGTATCAACTGTCCTTTCAGCCTTGCAATCATTGAGCAGATAGAATGGTGCAAAGCCTGTAGTGTCTTGCTCCACAGTGTTGTATGTAAATGTCACAATGGGCAGTATTGTGTGCCAATCTTTTTGTTCTACATCAGTGTACACTGAGAACACCATTGCTAATGCCTCATTAAAGCCTTCTGTGAGGACATTGATGTGCAATGCGAAATTATTTCTGATACTTGTCTGGAGGAAAACTTTTCCATGATCAGACATCACTACATGGGTTGCTCTGTGCTTCAAAATGATGCCTTCTACAAGGAACTTAGCGATTTCCAGAGCTTCAGCAGTTTGCACAGCTTTGGTAACAGTGCAGTGGGTGAGGTAGTCAGTGCAGACTGTTATCCATTGGGATGTCTCCTAAGAGATTGATTCCAAGTCAGTGAAATGATGCTGCTGCAGAAGGTACAGGTACCAAATGCCCTGGAGGTATTTGTGTAACATGCTTCTGTCATCATCATTTCTTACAGGCTCACACAGTGTATGACAGATAGGTGGAGACCTAGTCAGTGATACCTGCATCTGATTCTGTCTACAGTGTTCATGAATCCCAGGAGCATCATGGAAGTACTTCAGGATCACTGGCTGAGATAACCTGGGATGGCAGGCAACCATTTTCACAAAACTAAATTGTAGTTTCTCTTTTACCATGTCCCAATTACTAATTTGAATCTTCCTTTGATAAGCTCGTCATTATTCAAGGCTTCTATGATTTTCAGCAAAGCTGGATCTTCCATGTGCTCAGCAACATTGTCATTTAATGCAGTGATGGCTGAGATTTCATCGACACTGTTGTGTTCTGTCAAAGAATTCCTTGAAAGGCAGGCAAATGTTGTTGTAGTTCTGTCAGATTTGGATACTTCGTGACGCACTCCTGAAGCCTCAGTACTCATTTCGCGTCAGTTCGACAGATCCTTCATGCTAGTAAGCCACCGTATAGGTTGGTGTACCATCACAATGGTGAATGGTTTGTCAAATAAATACAGCCAGAACTTGTTATTGGACCAAACAACTCTGTTATGCTTGAGTAACGTGGGCTGCCACAGGTTCTGGAAATCAGGGAATATCAGGGAATTTCAAACACATCAGAAAAATCAGGGAAATATCAGAGAAATTTGAAAAAAAAAGACCATTGGAAAAATCTTGTTTTTGTCTCAGTAGATGAAATGATTTGTTTACTGAGGTGTCATGCATCATTGCTGGCTGGGTGCAGCTGAGTACGTGTGTTGCCTCCCTACTCTCTCATTACTACTGCTTCTCCTCTTCCTATCACACCCCTCATCTTGCAGTCAGTGCTGCCACCACTTCTTGTCACTAGCCTAGCAGCTGCTGACAAGAGGCAGGGAGGCATGGGGAGTGGTTTGTTTGGATCTGATTCTCAGAGACTGTAGACGCAGTGCCTAGGGATGGCGGTCATGTGTGCATGAATTGTGTCTGAGGGATTGCGTGAATGCGTATGTGCTCTTGTTTTCTGACAAAAGCTATGGCTGAAAACTTAGGTGTGAGAGTGTGATTGTCTTTTCTATGTGCCTGTCTGCAGCTCAGCAATCATCTTTATGATGAGTCAGTACCTATCCTCACTATTACTGATTCTCAGAGTATTTGAACAAGTTATCTGTTGCACAGATTGATTACCATGGTCTCATTTAATCAACATGCTGTCTGTGGCTCATGAATAGCTGGCCACATGTGTGGATTTCTGCAACTGACCAAAACCACAAGCTGTTTCAGTGGGTTTCTGTAATAAATCGGGCCTGCCCATCTGAAGCCATTCAGTTCCCACTGATGTGCAGGCCTTGCCTGTCAGATCTAGCCTCACCGACCTGCCTGTGGGCCGGGTCTGTTTGTGTGTGGCATAAAGCAGATGATTTTCATGGTTTATCCATGAACCCAGGACTGTGGTCCTCCCAAACAGGCCAGAGGCCATGGGTGAAGGATTTCAGGAATTGCAGCTGTCTCCCCGCAAGTACGTTGTACAGCATGGCATTTTATAGACATTTTATTTGTTCTACTACATTTTGGCATTTCAAAAGTAATTCATATATTAGAAAGTATGGACAATAAGAAGAAGAAAATTGTGTCAGTCACTGGCACTTTGTACGCTATGTATTCATACATTTCTCGAAAGAAAAATCACACTATACCTGTAAAATAATATATGTAACACAGTGAGTAATTACTGACAATAATGAACATAGTAGAACCACCATTTTATTGGTGGTCACCTACAGTGTTGGTTTACACGTTTTTTTCCCACCTTATACACTTCCTTCAAGAGGCCTTCTTTTTCTGAGGTTATTTCCGAAATCAGTAAAGGTATTTTAAATCTGTCTTGCAACTCCAAGGAAATGTGTATTTTTGTCACCAAATGTGTTTCGTTTTGTTGAAATAAAATAACATCACTGGTCTTAATGAAACACATATATCATTTGGCTTGCTTTCTACATCTAAAAACAGTTCATTACAAAAGATGTTGATGTTAGTTCTTAAGATTTTTGCCCACATCAGGCCCTCAGGTGTTCAGTTTTCATTAGCTGGGCATGGGCTTGGTGAACCCAGGGTTCCTGAGTGGGGAAATGGTAAGCAACTCCAGTCCCCTGTCGCCGTAAGCTCTGGGCATGTTTCAGCAACCACTGTTTGGCGTGGCGGCAGAATGTTGTGTCTCTCAGGGAATGGGGATCTTGGCGTGACCGCCCAGATCGCAAGGATGGAATAAACCTTTATAAAAAGAACCCTCAGTCTCAAGGAGTGCTGTACACTTATGGTATGCATGGCTGTTGAGGTGGAACAGACGCTATTGAGCAACCTCTGGGGAATGCAACGTACCTCAGTTGTATAAGGCTTACTCGTGCACACGGGGCTCTGTCTGAGTGGACCCTTATTTCCCTAGCTGCTTGTGGGACTGAAAAGGATCATCTAAAAAAAATTTTTCCCCCTCCCAGCGGAAAGGGTGGGATGCTGGAAGGCACCTAACACCCAGTCTAATAAGAGGGCTTGTGTACCCAAGTCCCCCTGATTCAGTCCATAGAAACATGCTGTTTCGCAGAATGTGTTTCTTATAGTTAAAAGAAGAGAGGGTAGTTCTGAGAGAGTTTTGCCATTTTACATACAGAAAGGGTTAGAAGGCTTCGCTGGCAGCTTCAAATGTGTTAAGCTCTTGCACAATGTGGTCCTGTTGGTTGAAACATCTAGCTCCCAACAAGTAAAAAACCTTCAGAAAGCTCCATACCTCGGGGAGTATGTGATAGAAACTGCACTGCACAACACCTCGAACTACAGCAAAGGTATTATGACTGGCAGGGATCTAGTTGACATTCCCCAAGAAGAACTGAAAGCTGAATGGTCCCAGGAAGGTATTGTTGATGTACAAAATGTTATGAAAAGGGTGGATGGTGAACCTGTAAAATCAGATTACCTTTAACAACACCAAACTACCAGAGCATGTCAAGACAGGTTTCTGCGCCTAAGAGTACGACCTTATTTTCAAATTTAAATGCCAGCACTTTGGGCACTCTCCTCTTGGCTGGAAAGCTTTGGGCACTCTCCTCTTGGCTAGAAAGGGGAAGACACTGGTGGGAAATCTGGTGAAGCCACCCATGATGGAGTTGGTTGCTCCTATCCTCCAAAGTGTGGGGCAGGGACTGCAGAGTTTACCTTGAGGAACAAGAGGTTCAGGAAGGCAAAATAACAAAGCACATTCTGTATGGTGAAGCCAAGAAGTTGTCCAAGTCCATGCAGCCACTCATGTTTGTTGCCTCCTTTTCTTCCATTCTGAAACAGCCAGTGCTGAAAACTGGTGCTGCTACGCAAACAGAGGTTGCTAGTGTCAGCACTAGCACCTGTGTTTGTCAATGACTTGTGCTGCTGCAGTTACTTTGAATCCTGCCCCTCCCCCCAGAATTACAGAAAAGGCTGTGGTTGCTGACATCATGGAACTTCCTGACCCTCCACAGGTCAAGTCTTCTGCGCTGCCCACCACTGCTGCCATCACTACCACTTCTGAGGCTGTGGCTACAAAGCCACCTCAGAACAAAAAATCGAAGTTGAAGGCGAAAAATCATCCACTGACATCTCTCTCGAATTTTTTTCAGAGACGATGGAGCTAGATATCGAACTGGAGCAATCATCTTGTCCCAAGACTCAGCCTCCACCCATTGTGGGCTCCCTCCTCAGCAGAAAGTCAGGATGAAAGTACTACCCCATGACAGCTGGCTCCAATATACAGTGGAATATTAATGGGATCAGGACACATGTGGAGGAACTGAAATTCCTAGCACAGCAATGCCCCCTGTGCTTATGTTTACAGGAAACACATTTTAAAGCCTCCATGCCCCTATACTATGGGACTGTACACTATATCGCAAGGATGACCTGACTTGGGAAAGGGCCAAATGAGGGGCTGCCGTGTTTGTCAACAATGCACACCCCTCCTCTGCTCTCCCCATGGCTATTGATCGGTAAGCAGTTGCAGTTGAAATTTGTGCACATTGAATTTGCTCTCTTTATTTACCTCTGGTGGACGCAGTAGACACTGAGGCTCTTGCAGATGTTATGTAACAACTCCCCTGACCATTTCTCATCCTGGGAGACTTCAATGCCCATCATGTCCTGTGGGGCTTGACATTTGATTGCTCTCAGGGTCGTGTTTTGGAGATCCTCCTGATGTCTCAAGAGCTGTGCATCCTGAGTGCTGGTACCCCAACTCATTTCTGTGCTGCTACTGCATCATTCTCAGCCATCAACCTATCTCTTCGTTCTCCATCCCTCGCTGACTCTGTTCACTGGGAGGTCATTGATGACCTTCATTCCAGTGACCACTTCCAAATCCATATTCACCTACTGGATCGAGCACTACATGAAGAGAAAACTACTTGCCAATGTGTATTCACACACTGGATGGAGCACTACATGAAGAGAAGCCACTGACAGGTACGGTCAGCAGAGCTAACTAGATGCTGTTCAACCAGCTAGCTGTGTTTGAACATAGCAACAGCGTACAGGAATGTTTAGACCATACCATACAAGTGATCTTTCATGCTGCTGACTTACCATCCCAAAGTTCTTAGGTCATCTTCATAGGTGACCTGTGGGTGGATAAGTGTCATTCAGCCATTTGGAACAGGCATGCAGCTCTTCAATGATTTAAAAGCTGCTCTATGGCAGACAACCTTTCTTCAAATGGTGCCCAGAGACATCACTCAGACACTAGCAGAGAATTTTACACAAACTACTGCCAACGCCAGCTAGCATCTGGCGTTTTGTCATTACCATGCAACTGTCAAGAGGGACAAGTTGGACTTCGGATCCGACAGTTCTGAAGCCTACAACTCTCCTTTCTCCATGTGGGAGCTCAAATTGACACTGTCTGGGGTTTGTGATACTGCATCTGGTCATGACGAAATCCAATACTGCTTGCTTTGCCATTTGCCAGCAGCATCAGAGGAAAGCCTCCTAAAAATGGTTTAATCTTATATGGCAACAGGCAACTTCCTGAACTCGTGGAGGGATACCTCCCCTGAATCCAGGAAAGGATCATAAGTCTGCCAGTAGTTACAAGAGTATCGCCTTAATGGGATGCATGGGAAAGACCCCAAAGCGAATGGTTAACTGTCATCTGGTCTGGTTGTTGGAGACCAAACAACTCCTTAGCCACTCTCAGTGTGGATTCCAGAGATTTTGGTCCACTTTTGACAACCTGACTTTGCTAAAGGCAGCTATTCAGCAGTCTTTCCTACGCAACCATCACTGTATTGGTATATTCTTTGATATACTTGGAGACACTGTATTCTCGCACAACTGCATCAGTGGGGCTTTCATGGGCACCTCCCCATCTTCATACAGTATTTTCTGCCTCACCAGTTTTTTAGGACCTGAGTTGGTGCCTTGCTATCTTCTGTTCCTCCTCCAGTGTTGCAACAGTGAGCTGCCAGTTCATCTACATCTACATTTATACTCAGCAAGCCACCCAACGGTGTGTGGCGGAGGGCACTTTACGTGCCACTGTCATTACCTCCCTTTTCTGTTCCAGTCGCGTATGGTTCGTGGGAAGAACGACTGTCTGGAAGCCTCTGTGCACGCTCGAATATCTCTAATTTTACATTCGTGATCTCCTCAGGAGGTATAAGTAGGGGGAAGCAATATATTCGATACGTCATCCAGAAACGCACCCTCTCGAAACCTGGCGAGTAAGTTACACCGCAAAGCAGAGCGCCTCTCTTGCAGAGTCTGCCACTTGAGTTGGCTAAACATCTCCGTAACACTATCACGGTTACCAAATAACCCTGTGACGAAATGCGCCGCTCTTCTTTGGATCTTCTCTATCTCCTCCATCAACCCGATCTGGTACGGATCCCACACTGATGAGCAATACTCAGTTGCAGCTTCCAGTGCAACAGTTAAAGGAGTGGGCTGCAAAGACGGGTTTTCAGTTTTCTGCAGATAACTGTGTGTGTGTTCATTTTAATTTTAATTGTTCTTATCATATTTTTAATTTACCTGCCTTGCTTGGGGGGTGGGGGGGGCACCATCTTTGACTCCAGATCGTCATGGCTGCCACACCTGAGAGACCTAAAAGCTAGAACCCTGAAGGCACTGAATATCTTAAGTGCCTTTGCAACAGGTTTTGGGGAGCAGAAGGGCTTGTCTCCTCCAGTTTTATAGGGCTTTCATGCATTTGCAGCTGGACTGTTGGTGCATGGTGTATGGGTCAATGAGGCTGTCTTATTTGTGGATCGGTTATGCTGTCCACCATGAGGGGATTCGGCTGGCCACAGGTGCTTGTCGGACCAGTCCCTTACACAGCCCCTCTGCTGAGGCTGGGGAACCACCACTTACCATCTGGCAGCAGCTCCTCCTGGTGCGTCAGGTGTGTAAATTACTTGCATCTCTGACTTCACCCACACATCATACTGTCGGCTCATCTGCCTCTGGAACACCTTTTTTCCAACCGTCCGTGTGCCACAATTCCATTTGGGATCTGTGTGCAATGTGTGCTGGAGTTTCTCGGTGTGGAGCCAGTACGGCCACAAATCCAGGGTTTTAACTGCCTGCAGCCCTGGCTACCGGAGGGGCCCAGAGTGATTTTAGATTTGGTGCGGTACAAGAGAATTGCACTCCTGCTTGCATTTTTAATGAAATATTTTCTGACGTTTTATCTGAGCACCACAACTATGTAGCTGTTTTTATGGATGGGTCAAAACTGGGGGCTTCTGTTGGTAGCTCTGTTGTTTTTCTGGGTCATGTCGTCAAGGTTTGACTGCCTCTTGTGTTTACTGTCTTTGATGCAGAATTGTCTGTGATCTTGTGGGCACTGGATCAGATAACACTTTCTTCCAGTGCTAAATTTCTTGTCTGTTCTGATTCTCTAAGTGCCCTTCACTCGTTGAAATGTTTGTACCTATCAGATGAAGTAGTCCAGACCATCCAGGATGCACTCCTCCAACTACAATGACTGGGGAAGGAGTCGGCTTCTGCTGGGTATCAGGGCACATTGGCATTGCTAGGAACGAAAGGCAGATCTAGCAGGCAAAGTGGCAAGTCTTGGATCCACATGTATTTCAGTGTGCCACCTCCCTGCATGCTATCACCTCGCTGTTGAGCTCGTCGGTAGGAGGATGAATGGTTGGAAGTGACCGACAACAAGCTCCGTTTAGTAAAGCCCCTGACGTGGGTGTGGTAAATTTCCCTCCAGCAACGTAGATGGGACAAGCCCTATGACACATGGCTTCTTGCTCTGGTGAGAGGAGCCTCCAGTGTGTGATGCTTGGGGCACACACATCAGTGTGCACCACATTTTATTGGACTGCATTTTATTTTCCAACCAGCGGGCCTTGGCTGATTTGCTGATGGACCAGCAATCTCTTTTAGGCAATAATCAAATGAATGTGGTTGGGGTTTTAAAGTTCTGTGAATTGTCCAACGTTTTTACCAAGATTTTAGGGAGAAGGTTTTAATTTGTTCACAGGGTGACTGGCTTGTCCATATTTTACATAAGTGGCCAGCCATTGACAATTTCCTGTGGCGTTCTTTTAGCTCTTTTCTCGTTTTACTTATGTTTTAATCTCTTGTAGAGCATCTTTAGTATTTTTCCTCTGTCTCTGCATATATGACCACAATTTCCTAATTTTGTCCACATTCATTTCTTTTATTGTATGTAAGGACACTGATAACCTTGGCTTTGAGTGACCATAAGCACCAACACACACACACACACACACACACACACACACACACACAGCTCACATCAGGAAACGCCAAGTGCTTACAAGTTTTTCTAGATATTTCCTCGTTTGCACTATTGTTTCCTGTACCATAGCTGTAAAGACAGATTGCCAACTTACGTCTTAACTTACCCTTGAGATCTAAAAATCTGTCAGGGAAAAATGCTAAAACTTGTCTGGAAATCGGCGAAATATCAGGGAATTTCACTTGGTGAAACATGTAGCAACCATGGTAACTCAATTGGTAGAGCACTTGCCAGTGAAAGGCAAAGATCCCGACTTCCAAGTCTTGTTCCAGTGCACATCTCCCAGAAAGTTTCATATCATGGCACACTCCGCTGCAGAGTGAAAATTTCATTCCGGAAATTCTTTGTGTGAATGTAAAAAGATCCTGAAGTTAAATCAGTATCATAACAACATCCTGCAGTGGGGACCCTGATGAAATATGGTGAACTGTTAAGTCCTGTGTGCGTTTTTTATTAAAAAGAAGGCATGGCTATTAAAGTCCTGGGTTGTAATTCTCCACATATGAACTTGTATAAAAGGAAATACAAAAGTACTACAGTTGTAAAGAAATATTTTGTGTACATCTACTTCATATTATTTGTCACAGAATGCGAATTACACATCCACCACATAAAAAAAGAAAATGTTTTATTCTGCATGTGCACTGTATAAAGTACACTGAGGTGACTAACGTCATGGGATACCTCCTAATATCATGCCGAACCTCCTTTTGCCCGGTGTAGTGCAGCAACTTGACTTGGCATGAACTCAACAAGTCATTGGAAGTCTTCTGCAAAAATACTGAGCCATGCTGCCTCTATAGCTGTACAGAATTGTGAAAGTGTTTCTGGGGCAGGGTGTTGAGCACAAACTGACCTCTTGATTATGTCCCATAAATGTTCACTGGAATTCATGTCGGGATTTCTGGGTAGCCACATCATTCACTTGAAATGTCCAGAATGTTCTTCAAACAAATTATGAACAAGTGCTGCCTGGTGACATGACATCGTTGTCTGGGAACATTAAGTCCATGAAGGACTGCAAATGGTATCCAAGAAGTTGAACACGACCATCTCCAGTCAACGATCGGTTCAGCTGGACCAGAGGACCCAGTACATTCTATGTAAACACAGGCCACACCATTAAGAAGCCATCACCAGCTTGCACATTGTCTTGTTGACAAGTTGGGTCTATGACTTTGTGGGGTCTGCACCACGCTCAAGCCCTACCATTAGCTCTTACCAACTAAAATCGGGACTCATCTGACCCCACCACAGTTTTTCAGTCATCTAGGGTCCAGTCGATGTTGCTAGCCCAGGAGAGGTGCTACAACCGATATTGTGCTGTTAGCAAACGCATGTGCGCTGGTCATCTGCCGCTATAGTTCATTAACTCCACATTTTGCCGCACTGTCCTTACGGATACATTCGTCGAATGACCCACACTGATTTCTGTCGTTATTTCATGCAGTGTTGTTTGTCTGTTAGCACTGATAACTCTACACAAACGCCACTGCTCTCAGTCATTAAGTGAAGGCTGTCAGAAATTACGTTGTCCATGGTGAGAGTTAATGCCTGAAATCTGGTATTCTCCACACACACTTGACATTGTGGATCTTAGAATACGGAATTCCCTAAAAAATTCCTAAACAGAATGTCCCACGTGTCTTGCTCCAACAACCATTCCACGTTCAAAGGCTGTTTATCCCCATCGTGGGGCCAGAATCACACCAGAACTTTTTCACATGAATCTCCTGACTAGAAGTGACATTTCTGTCAGTGCACTGCCCTTTTATACCGTGTGTACGCGATACTACAGCCATCTGTAGATGTGCCACCTTTTGCCACCTCAGTGCAATTGCATTTCTGTGAAACAACCAATCCACTTGTGTCACTGTTATATGTGTAAAAGCAGATATAAGTTGTAAAACTTCCCAAAAGGTATCACTCGCACAATGACATTTAGCATGAAAAGTCTACCAAAGTGTGCCAGTTACTAAAGACATGAAAAATCTTTTTATTTTATGGCTGATTTTGGGGTTATTTTTGCCAAATTTGTTGTTATTTTCTCCTAATTTTGATGTTAGTTTCTGACAACTTATTTTTGAAGTGCCCTATGTTCTTTATTTGGTTCCTTTTTTTCTTCTTTTATGCTATATTTACCAATATATCACATTTATCTGTGTTATTGAACACAAAAAATCACATTAAATCTAATCAACTAAAGGAAAAATAACACTGCAGCTGAGCACTTGAAAGGTTTTCAAAAGATAGAATTGTCAAAACTTCAAAGTTATCATTTGAGATATTATGCCTCTGATCTGTGAATACTTTGCCCAAAGCCTACAACATGTGTGTTTCATTAACTTTTCCGCAATCCACTTCCTCTTTCCATCGCACGTTCAAAACTGTATCGCAGAGAACTATTCAAGTAAACATTACTAAACACATAAAACAAACCATACTGAGTTCAAGTGCAGGAGAATCAAAGTCAGTTTCCTGCTATGTTGTTAATCAAGTCACGTTTATGTGAAAAATGCACTGTGATCAGTTTTTGAAATGGTCTTGAGGAGGAGAAGTGGATTACCAAGTAAAAAATATAGGATTCCATTTTAAAAAGACATACTGTTGTTCATATCTTCATAACAACCAAAGTTACAAGCAAGGCGATCACATTGGAATTCCTTCTGGTGCCTAAACAACACTGCTTAATATATATTTTTTTATACTTCTGAACAAAAAGTTATTTGGTGTGCTGTACAGCTAATGTGCTGTATTTGGTGATTATCATATTTATACTTGTGTACAAAATATATATAGTTTAACTGATGCAACTCACTGAAGATAAAAAAAAGCTTAATTTTTGATACTATTTCTTATGCAATGATGTCAGTTAATGTCACGGTGGTCAATAAAATTGGTACATGTGCAGCATGAGAGGCCAACCCAGCAAGCAGAAGATGGCATCCTGCAGTCATTCAGTTTGGTGTATCATCAGAGGAAGAGGAAGAGCTAGTAGGTCCACATCTCTTATCAGTCACAGATGTTGGCAACAGTGTGGAGATATGAAGTCCAGCCACAGCCAGCAGGCTGCAGCCTCATAATTAAAGTCTTCAAACAGGCAGCACATCACAGTTCACCAGCAGAGTTAACCTATAACTAGTGAGACTGTTATTTCATTGGGATCAGTAATGCAGACGGAATGCCCAGACACTGAGGATGAGATACCTGAAAAACACTGGTATTTAAAGATGGACATTGCATCATTGTAGCAAGTTAGGCAGCCATTTGCTCTCTTTTACTCAGAGATGTCAGAGATCCTGCCTGCAAGGTGTCTCAATTACAGGTGGCTTTCCCTGCTTCTGCATTTCTCATAACTACCAGAACCCCTCAGAGCAGCGTAGCTTGGATGTTGCACATTATTATTCCATATTGTAGATCTCGGTGCTGTTATAATGCACTGTTTGCACTCCTTGTTACGGATCTGCTCACTGTGTGTCAAGTTTCTCACTACTCTCATTTCTTCTACTTCTCATTACTTTAATAGGAATGACAATAATAATGGAAAATGATATAAAGTATATACTTAAATGATCTAAATAATATCCAGTTTCTTTTACAAACAAAACCATGAATGACACAAAAGGTTTGAGTAGAAGAATAATTAATTAATGCCATGAAGGATACAAAAGTTTTGAGTAGAAGAATAATTAATTAATGAAAAGGAAACGTCAAAATGACTTATGTCCAAGTACCAAACAATGGAAAATCCAGGATGGAATAATGACAATATTATTAAAAGGATAGATGACTGATACTCACCATATAGCAGATATGGTGAGTTGCAGTCCGGCCCTGACAGCCAGAAGCAGTGGTCATGTATGTGAGCTGCATTTGCATGAGTGTGTATGTTGTCTATTTTGGAAGAAGGCCTTCTGGCCTAGAGCTTGCATGTTTAGTAGTCTTTTTGTTGTGCCTGTCTGCTATAATACCACCCTTTTCCTGTTACTTTTTCTCTTTTAGTGCAAATGTTTATGCATAAGTGATCTATATGGATCAAAGACACACTACGACTGTGGGAGATATAAAAACACTGTGGATATAATATGGATCATTAATTGTACAATGAACTTATTTGCTTTTGATTTAGCAATTGCGGGGCGTACGGGCTCAGTGGAACAGTAATTAGCGGCACTGTTGGAAGCTGTCACTTCGAATATGAAATGTAACTGATTCATTTTGATAACATTTCATCTCGTACAAAAGGATGATGTATCGTGAAATGTAGCTACGAAGAACGTTTATGGAAAAATGTAATTTCAAGGCTCGAAAAGGTACGTTTAATTCTTTGGTTATTGTAAGTTCTCCCTTCTCTGCAGCTCAGAACATTATTTGGTGTGTCATAGCTCATAGGGAACTTTGTGTCCTGGGAAATCAGTAAATCCTGCACCATGGTCATTTATGCTCTATGAGATATTAATTTCTGGAATTTTATCAAAATTAATACACAATTTGGACACTGATTCCCATGCTGCAGAGTGAGTACGTCACAGCACTCAAGGCAGCTTCCCCACGATGTATGATTGTGCCTCTGACTTTTTAAGAATTTTCAGAGTTGACAATCACCATAATTCTGCAGAGCCACAGAAATTTTATTCCAAGTGCTGACTTCAACATCGAGAGGCAGTCAGAGTATGATTACGAACTGTAACTGCCTATCATTATGTTTTATGGACTTGAGAATTAAAAAAAACAAATTCAATTTATACCTGGGAGTATGGAAGATATCATTCTTAAAATATTGGGGAAGCGACTTCTCTCCCTCAAAAGTTAACTTCAATTTAATGGGGAGAGAAATTCAACTGGGACTCAACATCTCTGCTATATTGTGAGTAGCAATCTATCCTTTTCATAATATTATGTTCAAGAATCTGTTGTTATGGGGAAAAACAAGATTCTTATTCTAATGTTCCACATTTGAAGTAGATTACTTAGAAAACAGAAACACACTTAAACATTTAAATGGAGCGGCATGCATGGGCATAGAGAATTTTGGTAGATAAAATTCAGAATTTTTCCCCACAAGTGTTAGACATGCTGTGTGTTCTGTACCCCTGTCATCTATAAATGAGGAAGTGTGTCTGTAATTAATTTTGTTGTACAATTACTGTCGGTTAGGCAGGAGGCAATCAAAAATCATCAGTGCTGTAGTAGTCTTGTGGGAACGTTTTACTAGCCTTGTACTATGGATGTGATAAAGGCTAATAATGTGTTCTCACAGGAGGACTGCACCATTGATAATGTTATTGTTATGGTTAAGGTGTTTAAATATCTCAGAAATACATCATTTCTATGTGTATGACATTCTGTGTTAGTTTAAATAATTGTTTTGTATTTTATTTGTTTGACGCACTCCTTGCACAGTGTGCAGTGGTTGGGGATCATCAGCAGACTTCATTACATCACAGCGGGTGCTGCATGGAGCTACTAACACCACACAGACTGCCTATGAGGACCTCAGAATCTTTAACTACAAGAGGCACCAGTTAAGACAATAATGTATATTACAACGATACTGACACTCGTAAAATATGAGTTAGTGAGAGTAGCAGATGTTGAAAGTGACCACCATCCATCTCTTAGCACTTTTCAATTCAGGTCAGCAAGTTGCTGAAGACGGATTGAAGCTGGACTGGTGGAACTGTTGCAATCTTATCTGAAATGTTCTGCTGCAGTTCTTTAAGACTATGAGCATTGTTGCAATGCACCTTAGACTTGAGAGCTCCCCACACAAAGTAATCACTCACTGACACATCAGGTTAACTGGGTGGCTGGCTAGGGCTGCGGCCATATTGATCTCTGCTCACAACTCGCCTGTCAGGCACGAAAACTGTGTAAATGTGCTCCAAGATTTGGCTAGCTGTGAGAGCAGTTGCTCCATACTGTTGGACATAACTGTAGGTCTTTTCCTCCTCCATTAATACTGCCACAAATTTACGTCCAATTGCCCGGGCCATGTTTATTTGCCCCACCCTGTACAACTTTGCATGCAAGCTATACAATAAAATGTTAATAGTTAAATGAAATCATGATAATCAGTGTGAAAAAGATTAACATAAAAAGATTACCAATTACTTTTAATTTGATGATGAAAGCCTTATCAAGAATTTATACGTTTTTGACACCAAAACCATTTCACTTTGGACCATGTAGCTCTCTATGCCACAATGTTTTCCTGCCACCTCAAATATCTCTGGATTCCACCAGCATGAACGTATGGAAGGCACTTAGGAAACCAAATACTATGCGAAATTTTAAAATGCAAACAAATACTATTCTCAACACAAACTTGTGTATTTTTAAATGGACAACCCCTATTATTTTGTATGCAATCAGTAGCATGAAAAATCACAAAAATAATGGCGTTGGTTGCATCACAATACGTCAATTACATCCTGAGAAAATGTGAAGCAAAGTTGACACTTGAAATAAATGTAGTGCACAGCTAGCGCACGTCCTGCATCACATGTAGTACTGTGCTCAGAGAAGGGGTTGCCTGCACTGGTGCCTGTATCTTGCCGTAAGCATACCAATATCATCACGGCATGTTCTACCTTCAGTGTACAAGTGTCTCCTAATCTGGTCTGCTTTCATACTGTAACGTGATTCACATACACTGTCACATCAAAACCTGTTTTCTTGTGGCTTGTTACATTTGTCATCATCCAATTGATATGCCGGCTTTCAGTAATGAAGAAAAATTAGATATTATCTTAATTTATGGCGAATGTCACAGAAATGCAACTGCAGCTGTGATACTGTGTGTTGAATACTACCCAGATTGGCGGTGTGTGTCACATTGAACCGTTGGCAACATTTACAAGACACTCACGAAAAGAGGAAGCTGGGCTTCCACAAAATGTCGACGTACAATACCAGCGACTTGCAATGGAAACAAAATTGCTGTTCTGGCTGCTGTAGCACACAATGCTCAGGTGGGTATATGATAAATTGCACGAGTTGTAGGAATAGGCCACAGTAGTGCGTGCAGAATCTTGCATCGGCATCAGTTTCATCTGTTCCATAACTCATTGCACCAAGAACTGTACAGCAATGACTTTGAATCCCACATTGCATTCTGTCATTTTGCACTTCAGTAGTTGCAAGGTAATCCAGTATTCCTAAGCAATATGTTGTTTACGGATGACACTTCATTTACAAATCACGGTAATGTGAATCTGCAGAACATGCATGATTGGTCAGAGCAAAATCCCCACTGGATTCACCAAGTTGCTCATCAGTGACTGTGGAGGGTCAGATTTTGGTGCGGTATCATTACTAACTTTATTGTAGTTCCCTATTTTTACTGTGGAACATTGAATGGACAGCAATATGCATAATTTCTTCAACACACGCTCCTCATGGAGGATCTAGGATTGGAAACTCTTCTATCAATGTGGTTCCAACAAGACTGATGTCCCACACACAATGCAAAAGTTGCCAGAGACGTCCTAGATGCGACATTTCCAAATAGGTGGATGAGTGGGGAGGTACCGTATGATGGCCAGCACGGTCCCCTTGACTTGACGACATTAGACTTCTTTCTCTGGGGTGCAGTGAGAGAGAGTGTGTATCAAGAACCTCCAATGACAGTAGAGGATATGCAACATTGTATTACTGTGGCATGTGCAGCAATTTCTGTAGAAAGTCTACAATCTGTGCAACACTCTCTTGTTACCCGTCTGCAAACATGTATTGATGCAAATGGAGGACACTTCGAACATATGTTGGTGTGACACAGTTTCACTGGTCCAGATGTGGGTGTATTTTCTATGCTGGATGTAATGCGCAAGAATACAGTTTCTGTGGGTGACAAGGCACTAGTAAATGCATTTAGAAAAGTGAATTCAAGTGAGTTGTCTCTAATTGTAGCTCTAGTTGTCATTTCGCTAGAATAAACATACATTTACAATTTGAAAAACATAACTTTGCATTGGACATGTTACTATTTTATTTTTGTGGATTGTGCATATCTTTCCATTGTCTGAGCCCCTGACACAGGCAGTGTGAGGTGCATGCTTGAGTGTCAGGACGTGCGCTAGCTGTGCGCTTCCTTTATTTCACGCGTCAACTTCACTTAGCAATTTCTCAGGATGTAATTGACGTATTGTGATGCAACCAACCCATTATTTTTAAGATTTTTCATGATATTGATTGCATACAAAATAATAAGAGGCATCCATTTAAAAATACACAAGTTTGTGTTAAAAACGGTATTTGTTTACATTTTAAAAAAATGGTTCAAATGACTCTGAGCACTTCGGGACTTAACATCTGAGGTCATCAGACCCCTAGAAGTCAGAACTACTTAAACCTAACTAACCTAAGGACATCACACACCCATGCCCGAGGCAGGATTTGAACCTGCAACTGTAGCAGTTGTGTGGTTCCAGACTGAAGTGCCTAGACCTGCTCAGCCACTGCATCCGGCTTTGCGTTTTAAAATTTTGCACAGTATTTGTAAACTGTCACTAATCACATTATTTTCTGATGCAATCCAAATCCAGATCTTGCACATGTTCTTGTATATGTCATAACTCATATCCATAATACTTATTTAAGGATAACAAATTAACTTTTTTTCTCTGCAATGCATACAGAATCTGACTTCTTGTTTGAATATGATCTCCTAGCTTTTTCAGTTTCTCCAGTAACTGTACTAAGTGTCGTCACCACTTTCCTTATGACTGGAATTTTAATTACTTGACCTGATGACAACATCTATCCATGTAACATTAACATGTAATTCTTTTTCTGCATGTTAGCTAGCAAACTTGCACCAGCCTTAATATCAGTCGCAACTAAAAACGAAAAATCTTTTAATATATATACTTTAGACTGCCAGGAAGTTACTGTTGATTATTAACTTGACTTACATCTAAAAAATCACAAATTTTAAAGCACATATAATTAGTTATGGTAATCAAATACTACACTGGTTGGTTGTCTTGTAAGCAGTAAAAACAGTGACTATGTGAACAGTGCTAGGCAACAGTTTTCCACACCTCTCATATCAATTTTATACATATTTATATTAGTAACTGGGATGAACCAATGGAAAAAGGTAGCGAGGATTTCCTATTTAAAAATATAGAATCTATGTGAATAAAACTTCAAATTATCTTTATTACAGGTATAATATTTACAATCTTCTGCAAGAGAAGAAACAATGATTTAACTTTTTCTTTCTTCTGCTCATATAAAACTGTACTGCGTTAAATATATATTCTCATGGATTAGCAACAGTTTTTAATAAAAGATTACATTTTGTAAAATAAAACTTCAAGGAAAGTCTTTTGTTAAACGAACAGTGCCAAGAAATATATAAATATAGATTTATTACAAATATCAAGGTACATTTACCAGTCACGTGAAAAGAGGATTGCACTGACCAAAACGCTTTCTCAAATTCCTTCAGAATCAGGAGGCACTGAAGTGCCTGCAGGCTTGCCAGTCAAACTGACTCGCATACCACTGTCAACCTTTTCTTTGGCCTTCTCCTCTCTCAGGTAGGTGACTATTGTACTTCTATGTCCTTATAATACTTCATTTCAGCGTGTTGTAATAAATATAGATTTGTACATTAAATAATATTTGTACATTATTGTGGTCCCATCATTGGATGCTGACCCATGGGCATACCAACAGGATACTGCAGCTGCGGTGGCTGTGGGGGTGGTTGAGGTGGCATTCCTACCACTCCACCTGTCATTGGCGAATGCATCTGCATGGCGGGGGATGCCTGCATTGTTGAAGCTGGTGAGACAACCTGATTAGAAGGAGAATAAAATATTTAAGGATTATATTTATTACACATGACACTAGTACAATTCACAATAGCACATATAACAGAAATAAGTAACAGCAAACTATTTCTCAATCATTTCTCAATGAAGATTTCAAATATTGACAGCTTGGTACCAATATTACATCTCATTTTGTGGTCTCTGGTGACTTATCCAAAAATAAATCAACACTGAGACAAACATTAAGGTTGTGCTTAGAAACTAGATTCTCACAGCATTTTTAAAGTATTGACGAAGATAAGTGTGATCCATTTGACAAAAAGCACTACATTCACAATATTTCGGTTCATAAACCAATAAAACAGCTGCCGCAACGAAAGCTACAAAAATCTGAAATTTTATTTCTTCCTGATTCACATGGAAGAGGTTTATCTGGCAAAATCACAGTCTCAAAACTCTTGGTGAGGCAGACATGGTATGGATAAACTAACTCCCTTTCTACCGTCACTTTCGTGAATCATTATTCATTCCATCATGTGTAAAAATTTCCTTCTCCTTCATAGAGAAATTTTTACATTTTTAAGCATTCGTGGAATTTTATTTTAAAGCAACTTTAATGTAAAGGATTTCATTATTATGCAAATTTCTTTGTAGCTAAAAATTATTAAACTATTTAGTTCTCCAACAGCCATGTACCACATTAGAAGTATATTATGTTTGGCTTGGGTAATGTAACCTAATACTTGTAGATAGTGGACGAACATTAACTGCTTCATTGTTCAAACTTTTATACAGCACTGTACACAACACTTGTAGTGTACTTCTGTTAATTGAACAAGAAACAAAATTAACAATATGTGATTACTCACCCACAGCCAAGTGAGGTTCAATGCATCACATGGGTAACAATATAGACTCTTTTTCTAGTGCAAGTATACAATCAGGCACAACAGCTAAAATGCTGCCACAGTGCATGCTATCGCAGTCACTAGGAGATGTCTGCATGACTGTATGTGTACTTAGACTAGAAAAAGAAGGTAAAGTCTCTGTGCTATTACATCTGTGTGTGTCACATGTCAATCAGCTACAGGAGAACAGTTGCTTTTCCTCATTTTTGCTTACTGTTTCCACCCTGGTGTTTCTGTTGATGCTGTATCCTGCTACTGGTGCATCTCAGTGTGAGTGCGCCGAGTGCAGTGTTGTAATGCATGTGTACTTAAATCAACTGTCAACTGTATCAGCATGGGGCGGTCACTAGAGGCTGCTGGTAGGAATTGTGCACGCAGTTACTGTTCAGAGGACTATGAATAAAGCCATATTTGTGTTACTTGAATCTGTTTTGTGTATTACTTGGTTATTATAGTTGATGTAACAGTTGTAACATTGGAGAGAATCTTTCGATCACAATACATACATTACCATGGCCAATTATGCTCTTTGTTTTTTTCCTCTAATTTCTAATTGTTGATGAAGTTAGTGAACTTGATTTTACATTTCAGATTCACAGAGCAATACTGTGTGGAGTCTTGCCATAGTAACATAAGCTCAAAATAATATACTTAGAATAAAAATTGGCAATATTCCATTTTGTCTCAAGTTAAAAAGTTGTATGCTGAAAATTTCCAATATCAACCTATTTCTGTTATTTTCACAATATATCACATCATAATAACAATGAAGTCTGTGCCTTACCCATCAATATGCTGTTTCCATCATCCAAGTCTACTACTTTATATTCCCTTAAAAGTAGTTTACAACTTTACCAGTATTTGTTTTTTTACCTCTTACTTCTCTGCCTAAACTCCCCAGACGGCTCTTCATCACAACATTTACAACAGTACTGATCTGACAAACACAGTAGTATCAACTAACTGGACTTCAAACTTTTCCTCTTCATAACAAATATATTTTTCTAGCTTTTGCATACAACAGTGGAATATTTGCACAAATATTCAATACTTATCCTTCAAAAAGTTGGACCATATTAAAACGGAATAGCCTGGCAGCTAAAAGAAATAGTTTTACATTACTGTCTTGTGGCTTTGAAACTCCTGTAGTTCATAAATCACAATAACTTTAGTTCATGCGAACTGAATTAAAGGAAATGAGCCAAATCTGAACAAAATTGATTATGGTTTAGTAAATAAAACAAAAACAACATGTGCTGCTCCTTTTTATTTATCCAGTGTTGCTTTAAATTAACTTAAAAGGTTTGGAATTAGTTATAAAACAGTCTAGATTGCAAGGTATGTTTGTTAAAAGGTAACCGGTTCCAATCATCACATGATCATCTTCAGACTTTCACCTGTAATATAATACAGGATATAAATTAGAACAATACATAAAAAGAACTTAACATTAGCTATCAAATTACAAAACATAGATATGCCCTCATTGATGGACAATGGCTGTGCATGGAGCAGGAACTGTTGCCTGACAATATTCAACTTCTGAAGAGATCAAAACAGGTGTGTGTTTGATACTGGAGGCTCCGCCTACAGCTGACAGCCTGATGTCATTATTAGCCAATCAGATATAAATCAAACGTCAAAATAATTCAGAACAATTTTATAATATGGGAGAAACAGATTATTAATATAGCTATTGTCAAATAAAGTACTAAGAATATCACGTTCGTTGTGCATAGGTTGCTCTCTTGGAGCACAACGGAAAAATAATTATGATTTTGTTGGTTTATATGGAAATGATAGACGCTAATCTTGCACGGTTTCCATTGAAGCATCCACAAACATAGATAAATGAAGTTTAGTAGAGAAAACTCCCTAGGTACAGTCCCAGGCTATAAATAAGCAGTATCTGTTAGTATATCGATCTATAGTAAATAGCTGTAGACCGTAATGTGGTAGCAAAAATAACGAAGATGTATGACAGGCTAGAAATACTAAAGGAGAATATGTCCCCATATTTCTAAAATATATAATGTGATAACTCATCAATAAGTAATGTCAAAAAGTAATAAATTAAAATGATTCCACAATGAACATGTACAAATAAAAAATGAAGTTCTATGAGTGACCTAACATGCCAATTATTTATACACTGTAATAGCATTATATAAATAAGTAAGAAAAAATACGAAATTAAAGAAAAAATGCCATGAGTCATTTTACTTAAATAAAATAACAAAGAAGACAATAATATAAGTTACAATAAAAAAAGAGTGTGTAGAAGATGTAAAATACATTTGCAGAGTTGTAAAATGAAGACATCAGATTTAGTATTCTACAGCAGATCACCAAAAAGTTCAAACAAATGTTTCTCTTTGAAGTCTAGCTGCTTGTTTATCACACATGAGGGTTTGTTTTTGTAATGTGAATAAATTTTGATATCTTCTGAAGTACTAAGAAACAACCCTTTAGATGCACTATGTAAAATTTTCATATTGTTAGAAATGCAACCTTAAGAGTGATTCTGTTGATCACAATGCTAACTACACAATGACAGTTAATTGGGTGAATCGGTAAATTTGATATGTAATTATTTAATTTTTGATCTTAATCTAGGTAATGTAGGATTCATAACTTTTGTGTGTTGCTTTCTCTTTAGGGGGGGGGGGGGGGGGGGAGATTGTCATGCATCAGTTTTAGAAGTTTTGTCTGAAACTTTGTAGTCATGTCTTTGTTAATTTTATTACTGTCATTGGTGGTAAAAAACTGTAATGTTTTAGAACTGTAATCATCTTCAGTAACACTGATGACAGTATTCCCTTCATCTGTCTTAATTGTGATAGTTTTGTTAGTTATTACTTTGTGATTTATCTCTCTTAATAATTTTTAATTTAAAGTTGTTATTTTTATCTTTTTCTTTTGTAATAATATTCTTAGTATTAATTTTTTAGATCTCACAGTTTTAAATCAAACTGGAAAACAATGCGTGTCTATTTACGTAAAACAAACATTAACGGATACAATAATTAATGCCAGTTCATGCCATCTACTAAATATACCAAAACCCTTCTTTGAAACAATGATTCACAGGTTATTAAAATTACCTCTTCAATTTGATGCAGTCCAAAAAGAAACTGATATTTTACGGCAAATTTCTATTGTTAATAACTTTAGTTCTAGTCAAGTTAACTTTTTATATAAAAAATAACAACAAATAATTAACATTGTTACAAATTCTAATATGACGTTTACTAAAATGACTTACAGGGGACTTATTTCAGACAAACTAAACAAATTATTGAAAAGGAAATCTGATTATAGCCTCCACCATTCCATGTGGGAAACATATATCTAAAAACAAAGATGACGTAACTTACCAAACAAAAGTGCTGGTATGTTGATAGAGACACTGACAAACACAAACACACACAAAATATATCTAAAAACAAAGATGACGTAACTTACCAAACAAAAGCACTGGTATGTTGATAGAGACACTGACAAACACAAACACAAACACAAAATTCAAGCTTTTGCAACCACGGTTGCTTCTTCAGGAAAGAGGGAAGGAGAGGGAAAGACGAAAGGATGTGGGTTTTAAGGAAGAGGGTACGGAATCCCGGGAGCAGAAAGACATACCTTAGGGGGAAAAAAGGACAGGTATACACGTGCACACACACACACACATATCCATCCACACATATACAGACACAAGCTGACATATTTAAAGACAAAGAGTTTGGGCATAGATGTCAGTCGAGGTGGAAGTGCAGAGGCAAAGATGTCGTTGAATGACAGGTGAGGTATGAGTGGTGGCAACTTGAAATTAGCAGAGACTGAGGCCTGGTGGATAACGGGAAGAGAGGATATATTGAAGGGCAAGTTCCCATCTCCGGAGTTCGGATAGGTTGGTGTTAGTGGGAAGTATCCAGATAATCCGGACGGTGTAACACTGTGCCAAGATGTGCTGGCCGTGCACCAAGGCATGTTTAGCCACACCCGGTGTAAAACCTGTCCCATGCACCCTCCCACCACCACCTACTCCAGTCCTGTAACCCGGAAGGTGTACACGATCAAAGGCAGAGCCACGTGTGAAAGCACCCACTTGATTTACCAACTGATCTGCCTACACTGTGAAGCGTTCTATGTGGGAATGACCAGCAACAAACTGTCCATTCGCATGAATGGACACAGGCAGACAGTGTTTGTTGGTAATGAGGATCACCCTGTGGCTAAACATGCCTTGGTGCACAGCCAGCACATCTTGGCACAGTGTTACACCGTCCGGGTTATCTGGATACTTCCCACTAACACCAACCTGTCAGAACTCCGGAGATGGGAACTTGCCCTTCAGTATATCCTCTCTTCTCATTATCCGCCAGGCCTCAACCTCCGCTAATTTCAAGTTGCCGTCACCATACCTCACCTGTCTTTCAACAACATCTTTGCCTATTTACTTCCACCTCGACTGACATCTCTGCCCAAACTCTTTGCCTTTACAAATGTCTGCTTGTGTCTGTGTATGTGTGGATGGATATGTGTGTGTGCGCGAGTGTATACCTGTACTTTTTTCCCCCTAAGGTAAGTCTTTCCGCTCCCGGGATTGGAATGACTCCTTACCCTCTCCTTTAAAACCCACATCCTTTCGTCTTTCCCTCTTTCCTGATGAAGCAACGGTTTGTTGCGAAAGCTTGAATTTTGTGTGTATGTTTGTGTGTCTATCACACCTTTCGTCTTTCCCTCTCCTTCTCTCTTTCCTGATGAGGCAACAGCTTGTTGCGAAAGCTTGAATTTTGTGTGTATGTTTGTGTTCGTTTGTGTGTCTGTCGACCTGCCAGCACCTTCATTTGGTAAGTCACATCATCTTCGTTTTTAGGTATATATATATATATATATATATATATATATATATATATATATATAATAGAGGGAAACATTCCACGTGGGAAAAATATATCTAAAAAGAAAGATGATGAGACTTACCAAACAAAAGCGCTGGCAGATCGATAGACACACAAACATACACACAAAATTCTAGCTTTCGCAACCAACGGTTGCCTCGTCAGGAAAGAGGGAAGGAGAGGGAAAGACAAAAGGATTTGGGTTTTAAGGGAGAGGGTAAGGAGTCATTCCAATCCCGGGAGCGGAAAGACTTACCTTAGGGGGAAAAAAGGACAGGCATACACTCGCACACACACACATATCCATCCGCATATACACAGACACAAGCAGACATTTGTAAAGGCAAAGAGTTTGGGCAGAGATGTCAGTCGGGGCGGAAGTACAGAGGCAAAGATGATGTTGAAAGACAGGTGAGGTATGAGTGGCGGCAAATTGAAATTAGAAATTAGCGGAGATTGAGGCCTGGCGGATAGCGAGAAGAGAGGATATGCTGAAGGGCAAGTTCCCATCTCCGGAGTTCTGACAGGTTGGTGTTAGTGGGAAGTATCCAGATAACCCGGACGGTGTAACACTGTGCCAAGATGTGCTGGCCGTGCACCAAGGCATGTTTAGCCACAGGGTGATCCTCATTACCAACAAACACTGTCTGCCTGTGTCCATTCCTGCGAATGGACAGTTTGTTGCTGGTCATTCCCACATAGAACGCTTCACAGTGTTGGCAGGTCAGTTGGTAAATCACGTGGGTGCTTTCACACGTGGCTCTGCCTTTGATTGTGTACACCTTCCGGGTTACAGGACTGGAATAGGTGGTGGTGGGAGGGTGCATGGGACAGGTTTTCCACCGGGGGCGGTTACCTTCCGGGTAGGGAAGGTGGTTTGGGGATTTCATAGGGATGAACTAAGAGGTTATGAAGGTTAGGTGGACGGCAGAAAGACACTCTTGGTGGAGTGGGGAGGATTTCATGAAGGATGGATCTCATTTCAGGGCAGGATTTGAGGAAGTCGTATCCCTGCTGGAGAGCCACATTCAGAATCTGATCCAGTCCCGGAAAGTATCCCGTCACAAGTGGGGCACTTTTGGGGTTCTTCTGTGGAAGGTTCCGGGTTTGAGGAGATGAGGAAGTGGCTCTGGTTATTTGCTTCTGTACCAGGTCGGGAGGGTAGTTACGGGATGCAAAAGTTGTTTTCAGGTTGTTGGTGTAATGGTTCAAGGATTCCGGACTGGAGCAGATTCGTTTGCCACGAAGACCTAGGCTGTAGGGAAGGGACCGTTTGATGTGGAATGGGTGGCAGCTGTCATAATGGAGGTACTGTTGCTTGTTGGTAGGTTTGATGTGGACGGACGTGTGAAGCTGGCCATTGGACAGGTGGAGGTCAACGTCAAGGTAAGTCCAGGCGGAGCTTCAAGGAATCCTCAGAACCTTAAGCCCCCTACAAAACCTTTCACCTGACTCCATCAACCTCCTGACCCCACCAACACCCCGCACCCCTACCTTCTACCTTCTTCCTAAAATTCACAAACCCAATCATCCCGGCCGTTCCATTGTAGCTGTTACCAAGCCCCCACAGAACGAATCTCTGCCCACGTAGATCAACACCTTCAACCCATTACATGCAGTCTCCCATCCTTCATCAAAGACACCAACCACTTTCTCGAACGCCTGGAATCCTTACCCAATCCGTTACCCCCAGAAACCATCCTTGTAACCATTGATGCCACTTCCTTATACACAAATATCCCGCACGTCCAGGGCCTCGCTGCGATGGAGCACTTCCTTTCACGCCGATCACCTGCCACCCTACCTAAAACCTCTTTCCTCATTACCTTAGCCAGCTACATCCTGACCCACAACTTCTTCACTTTTGAAAACCAGACATACCAACAATTAAAGGGAACAGCCATGGGTACCAGGATGGCCCCCTCGTACGCCAACCTATTCATGGGTCGCTTAGAGGAAGCCTTCTTGGTTACCCAGGCCTGCCAACCCAAAGTTTGGTACAGATTTATTGATGACATCTTCATGATCTGGACTCACAGTGAAGAAGAACTCCAGAATTTCCTCTCCAACCTCAACTCCTTTGGTTCCATCAGATTCACCTGGTCCTACTCCAAATCCCATGCCACTTTCCTTGATGTTGACCTTCACCTGTCCAATGGCCAGCTTCACACATCCGTCCACATCAAACCCACCAACAAGCAACAGTACCTCCATTACGACAGCTGCCACCCATTCCACATCAAACGGTCCCTTCCCTACAGCCTAGGTCTTCGTGGCAAACGAATCTGCTCCAGTCCGGAATCCCTGAAGCATTACACCAACAACCTGACAACAGCTTTCACATCCCGCAACTACCCTCCCGACCTGGTACAGAAGCAAATAACCAGAGCCACTTCCTCATCCTCTCAAACCCAGAACCTCCCACAGAAGAACCACAAAAGTGCCCCACTTGTGACAGGATACTTTCCGGGACTGGATCAGATTCTGAATGTGGCTCTCCAGCAGGGATACGACTTCCTCAAATCCTGCCCTGAAATGAGATCCATCCTTCATGAAATCCTCCCCACTCCACCAAGAGTGTCTTTCCGCCGTCCACCTAACCTTCGTAACCTCTTAGTTCATCCCTATGAAATCCCCAAACCACCTTCCCTACCCTCTGGCTCCTACCCTTGTAACCGCCCCCGGTGTAAAACCTGTCCCATGCACCCTCCCACCACCACCTACTCCAGTCCTGTAACCCGGAAGGTGTACACAATCAAAGGCAGAGCCACGTGTGAAAGCACCCACGTGATCTACCAACTGACCTGCCTACACTGTGATGCATTCTATGTGGGAATGACCAGCAACAAACTGTCCATTCGCATGAATGGACACAGGCAGACAGTGTTTGTTGGTAATGAGGATCACCCTGTGGCTAAACATGCCTTGGTGCACGACCAGCACATCTTGGCGCAGTGTTACACCGTCCGGGTTATCTGGATACTTCCTACTAACACCAACCTATCCGAACTCCGGAGATGGGAACTTGCTCTTCAATATATCCTCTCTTCCCGTTATCCACCAGGCCTCAATCTCCGCTAATTTCAAGTTGCCGCCACTCATACCTCACCTGTCATTCAACAACATCTTTGCCTCTGCACTTCTGCCTCGACTGACATCTCTGCCCAAACTCTTTGTCTTTAAATATGTCTGCTTGTGTCTGTATATGTGTGGATGGATATGTGTGTGTGTGTGTGCGCGCGAGTGTATACCCGTCCTTTTTTCCCCCTAAGGTAAGTCTTTCCGCTCCCGGGACTGGAATGACTCCTTACCCTCTCCCTTAAAACCCACATCCTTCCGTCTTTCCCTCTCCTTCCCTCTTTCCTGATGAGGCAACAGTTTGTTGCGAAAGCTTGAATTTTGTGTGTATGTTTGTGTTCGTTTGTGTGTCTGTCGACCTGCCAGCACTTTCATTTGGTAAGTCACATCATCTTTGTTTTTAAGTATATTTTTCCTTCGTGGAATATTTCCTTCTATTATATATATATATATATATATATATATATATATATATATATATATATATATATATATATATATATATATATATATATATATATATATATATATACAAATAGTGAATCTAATAAATACCAAAATTCTGGCACCTACAAAATACAGTGAAACAACTGTGATAAACAATATAGCACAAACTGGCAATAGCTTTTTAATCGTTTCAGAAAGCATTCTACTGGTACTGCACATATCAAATTATGGCTTGGCCAAACTCTTGATGAACATAATGACTCTGAAGGTCACATTTCTAACATGAAAATTTTACACAATGCATCTAAAGGTCTATTTCTTAACACTTTAGAAGAAACCAAAATTTAGTCTGATTTCAAAAACACACCTTCATCTATTATAGATGAGCAGCTATATACTTCAAACCCCAACATTTCTTTGAACTTTCTGATGATATTCTTTAGAATGCTTATTCTGATGTCTATTTTTAATACCTCTACAAGTCTATTTTACACGCTTCTCCACACACTTTTTTTTTTATTGTGGCTCATATTTATTGTGCTTCTGTGTTATTTAATTTAAATGTAATGGCTCATGAAATTTTTTTCTTTAATTTCATATTATTTTGGTACGTATTTGTATAATATTTTTACACTGTATAAATAATTGGCACAGGTCAATCATAGCAATGAATTTTTAATTTATACTTGTTCTTCATGGAATCATCTTAATTCATTACTTTTCGATGTTAGTTACTGACTAGTTATTATTATAAATATGGGCACACATTTTCCTTTAATACTGCTAGCGTATTAAAATTACAGTTATTTACTATAGATTGACACGTACATTAATTAGTACCGCTTATTTATATCCTGAGACTGGATCTATGGAGTGTAATCTATTAAGCTTCCTTTATCAATGTTTGTGGTTGCTTCAATGGAAACTAAGCAAGATCAACATCCAATAGCTCTGTAGAAACCAACAATATCATATATATTTCTTCAATATGCCCCTAGAGGCCAACCTACACACAACGAATGTAATGTTTGTTTGCTTCCTTTTATAGTTCTTAGTATATTTATTTGACAATTGCTGTATTAACAGACTGTTTCTTATTTATTATCAAATTATTTTACATTATTTTGGTGCTCTATAAACTAGTAAGTACATCGTTTTTTAAATAATTCCTCCGACTCATACATGATTGACTAATACTGACATTATGCTGCCAGCTGTAGTCGAGCCTCCAGTATTTAATACACAGCAGTATTGCTCTCTCCAGCAGTTGACTATCTTCATTCAGCAGTTCCTGCTCCATGCACACCCATTGTCCATCAATATGGGTGTATCTGTTTTGTAATTTTGCAGCTAATTTTAAGTTATTTTTATGAATCCCTCATATTTATATCCTCCTCTATATTACAGCTGAAGGTCTGAAGATGATCATGAGAGGATCAAAACCAATCACCTTTTAATAAACTTGCCTTGCAATCTAGACTCTTTTGCAATTAATTTCAAGTATTACATAATCAACACTGGGTTTCTTCAGCAATGTTTTTAAAAATAATTAACTTGAATTCAAATGAATTTCACTATGGCAAAATTCATCTATAATTTTGCTCTTTACTGAAGGTGAGTCAACAGTTACAGCAATCTTGATCAACACATCATATACACGGTTCAGTCACGTTAATGTGACCACCACCTATGTTCAGTGTCAACATGCAACAACCACTCACATACAGGTTGCAGCTCTAGCAGTGGCAGATATATAAAGTGTTTCAGGTGGATTCAGAAAACAACTGTTGAGCAATTGGCCACCCAGATGAACCAAAGTGTTAGCAATAGTGTCTTTTCAATGACTGTTCAAAGAATACCGCTGCCTATGGTGCTCCGCAGCAGGCACCTGGTTCAACCACCCACACTTATAGCCACGGAGGCTGGAATTTGCACACCAGCACCAGTGAGTGGCCTTTTCAGATGCATCACTTTTTATGCTACCCTGGACAGATGGCTGTTGGATCATTGGAAAGGTCCAGGCTGGAGGAGGGCGTGTTAAGGTTTGAGTAATGTTTATGTGGCATTCCCTGGGTGACCTTGTCATTCTGGAGGGCACAATGGATCAACACAAGTATGCATACATCTTTGGGGACCATGCAGTTTTGCTGCCCCCCCCCCCCCCCCCCCCCCCCCCCCCCCCCACGGTGGGCGGTGGAATACCACTGTGGGAGGGTTGGGTGGCAGGACACTATTGTGGGAGGGGTGGGAAGGTAGTGGGTAGGGCATTCCTCATTTCAGGGCATGACGAGAGGTAGTTCTTCTGCGGGGCTAAACCTTTTGGAGGAAAGGTTCATGACTGTGTTCCGGGTCTGTTTAGGTTCCTTCTAGCAGCCAGAGACTGTGTGTGTGTGTGTGTGTGTGTGTGTGTGTGTGTGTATGTGTACGTTGTCTATTTTCGACGAAGATCTTGTTGGCCTAAAGCTCACTTCCAGACAGACTATTTGTTGTGCCTATCTGCGACTCAGCATCTCCACTACATGGTGAGTAGCAACCATCCTTTTCATAACATTAATAATTCAAATATGTTTAATTGTATCTTTATGCCTACAAAGCAACATATATTTTAATGAATCATACACACTGAAGGGGTTGTACGTCTTAGCTTACATGACGAAATGCAAGGAGTGACATCTTCATTTCTCATCCACTTCAGTAGACAATTTACAGAAAGTATAGTACTGCGTGTTTTTGGAACTACTAATTCCTTCTCCAGGGAGGAGACAGGTATATAGTTGGGGAAGGTTACACACATCATGGGATGACACGGACCTACTTGCAGTGAGGACACGAGTAGACACAGATCTGGGAGCCTGACTGACTTTCCCCTCGTTTTCAACCTTCCCCAACCTATCCCCCCCTCCCCCTCCTCTCTCTCTCTCTCCCACCCCACCCCAATTACTTCTATACATGTGGCTATAGCCAGTACTACGTGGTTCGCCACCTGAAGCAATTCTATCTTATAATTCAATAGTTTGCTCGGTTGAATTTTCCTTTGATATAATTTACAGAAATTGTCTGATGTGTCCACATTAAACTTTGACTCCAACATAACAAACCTTTGGAACATTTGATATTTGTGTTGGAGTTGTTCAAAACAGCAAAGCTTCGAACAGTCAATTCCTCCCAGATATCAGCTGTGTTGGTGTGGAAAGATTGATCAGATGAAAGATGGGGCACTGGCCATACAAACAGCTATCTGCTTTTTCTACGTTTTGTTGCACTTTAGTACAAATAAAAATATGCAAACTGATGTCAGTTGGCAAGGTCTAACTTATGCTTTCCATCTGAAACTGGTTGTAATAAATTGTAAAGTGCAAGTGATGCTGTACACTAAATAGTATTTTACTTTCTTCCCATCCATCACTCTCATCTTTTTTCATAACCACAATCTGTGTGGTGCTAAAGCATTGACTGCACACCGAATAGTGCAGTGCCACAAAATGGCATCAAGAAGGCTCTGATCCAGACTCCTATAGAAAGAATGGGCATTGCGACACCTCCAGGAAGATGGAGTTTGTCCCCTGTCAATGCTGATTTAACCAGCCACCCATCACTGGTAGGCACAGTTCAGTCGCAGACTTTGAGACAATCAGTACTGAGTATAGGAAGACATTGCTAGCCTGCATTCTGTGGGTAGTATTAGAGTGTAAAGGAAACAAGTTATGTTTATTTTATTTTTAGAAATAAAGGATTAAATTAATCTTAACGTGTTATGTACAGATCATTTTGCATTCCTGCTACCAGCCATTGCAACTTCTCTCCTTTCTTGCTTGTGTTGGTGCTGACACCCACAGTAGCCAGCACAACATCTGGCAATGAGGCTTCTAGAACCAATGCTGCCTTCTCTCTACACCGCACCATCACAGTGCATCATCACTGATGTTTCTCTCTTGTTTCAGCACCTCTTACACCACTTTCACCTATGCCTCTGGCTCTGGTTGCTGCTGGCTTTGATCTAATGCAGTTTATTCAGTTTCAGAACCACCAAATGTTGCAGTTGATGACCACAGTCCAGTAGCTCATTAATGCACAACCCACTGCTGCATCAACTCCGCTACAACAGCCAGCCACATCCACGGCACCAGCTCCATACATTCCATTGTTCCAAGCGTTCAATAAACAACAAGAGGAATGGAACAAATACTACGGTCAGTTCGACGCTCACTGTGCTACACATCAAGTACAGGGTACTGTGAAACTTCCTTATGTCTTGTAAACAGCCGGTAAAGGAGTTTATCATTTTGCTCAGGCATTAGTAGGCCAGAGTTGCTAGTTTTTGAAGATTCAGTTTCCTCCTCATTAACTATTGCAAGGATCAGGTAAAGGTTCCTGCAGCTCGTTACAAGTCCTTTCGACTGTGGAAAAAGCCACAACAGACATACCGTCTGTGGGTGACTGAACTTCAGGATTTGATATGACAATGTCATTTTCAGTGTGGCTGTGAACAGTAGTATAGTGATGCAATGATTCGCGATGCACTTATGTACGATGTGCCAAACAGTATGATTCGTGAACAAATTCTCAAATATTCTGTTCCTGCTTTGAAACAAACATTACAAATTACTGAAAATCAGGGCTCCTGTGATAGTACCATGGAAAACTTTGGTGTAGCTCCCATTTGTAGTATAACACAAAGAGACAAACAGGTATAACCTTGCACACTGTAGTTGGTTAACTACAGTGTGCAAACAGGTCACCATGCTGAGGCCTGAGTAAAAAGGGTCAACGCGAGTGTCTGCTGTGAAATTGTGTCCATGCTGCTTTTCCATGCATAAAAGACAAAATTGCCCTTCGCGAAATACGACCTGCTTTGTTTGTGGAAAGCCAGGTCATGTACAGTCTGTGTGCTTGCAACACAGAAAGAACTCTCCTCATGTTTGCTCTCATAAGTACAGAGCATCTTCTCACTTAGTGAATACAGTTTTTCCTACACAAGCTACTGTTACTAATGCATGCAAATTCTGACACTCTTTCTCGTCTTCCTGTTGGTTCTGTTTCTGAATTCGATGCTACTCCATCATCTTGCTGTCAGATCGATGCGCAGGACACTGAACTTTTACAGACTTTACCACTGCACTATAGGAAAATTGCTCAGGCCACAGAAGCAGACCCAAACTTGAATCTTTTGTTGCACTATGCCTGTACTGCTTGGCCTTGTTCAGTGAAAACTGAATTCAGAATTCTTTTGCGCATCAATATTTTGCTCATTGGCATAGCCTCTCCATCCAGCACAGTGTGATTTTATTGCAAAATTACTCTGGACATTCACATGTGCTTCTTCCTAAAGTGTTGCAAAAAGATGTGTTGCGACTGCTCCACCAAGGACATTGGGGAATTGTATGCGTGAAACAGTTACCACATTGGCACTGTACTTGCCTGGGCATGGATGCCCACATTGAGCAGATGAAGTCACAGTGCTGCACTTGTGGTGAAACTCCACTGACCCCACCACCAACATTTTCTGCTTGGCCCAAGTCTCAATCGCCATGGCAATGAGTGCATACTAACTTTGCTAGCTCCTTTTGGAACATTTGTTGGATTACTGTTGTGGACTCTTTTAGCAAATATCCGTTTGCAGTGTCCATGAACTAAACTACATCGCGTATTACCATTCAGGCTTTGTCACCTATTTTTTGCTCGAAAAGTTTGCTGGAAGTGTTGGTTACAGACAATGGGCCACAGTTTACGGCTCAGAACTTTGAACAGTTTTGTGCAGCCAATGGTATCACATGCCTTACCAGTGCTCCATTTCATCCTCAGTCGAATGGAGAAGCTGAAAAATTTGTGCCCAGTACATTCAGGAAACAGATGAACAAACTATGTGCCTCCCGCACATGGGAGCAAGCACAGCTGTTCTTCCTTGCAACATACTGCTCCGAGCCCTTCAACAGTCTGTTGCCCGCAGAGCTTCTACATCACCGGCACTACTGCACGCTGCTCCAGTTGCTGCACCCGCCACAGAGCGTGATGCCTCCCACATTCCACAGGTATTGCTTTGTGTCTAAAGATTCAATTATTTTCAGAGTTTTTTGTTGCACTAAGCATTGGGAGAGAGGAACAATTTTTTTAATTTGAGTGCTTGAATGTACTTCATTCAGGGTCCTGCTGTGTTGTTGTGCCACCATCAGAATCAGATTTGTGTTTTTCGACTGTGAGATTCTTCTGCAGATTGTCTGTCTCCAGATTCGTATCCTACCGGGATCTTGTGGCTGGTGCAGCCACTCCCATGGGCCTCTTCAGCACCACCTGCAGAACCGATGGAGCTGGACCCATCGCCTTCGCCACTGCAGCAGCTCAACTACCTCACATTAGTCTTGGCGCCCACTGTTGACTCAGCACCGTTGTCATTGATGCCCTCTCAGTTTTTCGTCAGACTGGCTCAGGAAAAGGGTGGGTGCCCTTTCGGGGGTTTTCCAACCAACGTTCCCATTGGAGTGCAGGATGGTTGTCAGGGCATGGCTGGGGGCTTGGCGTCAGTCCCAGTTGCAGCTCCCAGCTCCTCACACCACCCATCTGTCTATGCCCCCCTCCTCATTGTTGTAAGATGGCTCCCTACACAAACACAGTGCGGCATTTGGGAGGGAGGAACGTGAAGTCCTAAAGCATTGACTGCACACTCACCACTGCAGTACTGCGAAGTGGCATAAGCACCCCCTGTCGACACTCATTTAGCCAGCTACCCATCACTGGTTGGCCCAGTTCAGTCACAGACTTCGAGAGGAGCATCTGCACCGAGTAATAGGAAGACATTACTTAGCCTGCATTCTGTGAGAAGTAATGGAGAGCAAAGTACTTGTATGTAGGAGAAACAGGAATCCAGTCATGTTATGTTTTATCTTCTTTTTAGAAATAAAGTGTTCAATTAATCTTAAAGTGTTTTGTACAGATCATTTCAGATTTCTGCTATTGGCCATTGCAAGTTCTCTCCTTCCTTGTTTGTGTTGGTGCTGACTCCCACAGTAGCCAACAACACAATCTATCTTCTAAAAGCTTATATTCTCTGCTCAACCTGAGTTTTCCCCTTCACAGTAAATTACACACTAACATGCAATGCTACAATCACTCTACATCTGTTCTTTCATAACATTTACCACTTCTACTACCTAACTTCATTGACTGATCTAAATTATCTCCATCTCTCCTTAACATTATTCTCGAGATTCATCATTTTGATTAAATCATCTTACATTATAAGGCAAACAGCCATGTCATCCTTAAGCTTTTAAAGCAACATAAAGTTGGTGTATCATTAAATAGGGATGAACATATTTAAGACATCCTTACCTGTGATGGAGGTTCTGAGGGTAGCACAAGACTTGCTAACAAGTCTCGAACTGCAGGGAATAGTGAACATTCTCCTTGGCTGGCTCCAAATTCTGCAAATCTCTTCAATTGATGGTTTGCAGCTGTAAGGGCAGTGGCTGGACCGGGATCTCTTTTCTCTGCTACTTGTGTAACATTTGTAGTTACATCATACACAAGAGGCAGAACCAGTGATGGTGGCTCCATCCCTGGTGGGTACACCCCCACACGTATAATTTGTAACTGTAACATGAATCAGAGGCATTTTGGGTCAAATTAATGAGTACTAAATGTAACAATATGTTGGTATTCATACAATAATTACATGGCAAAAGTTTGAGTGTTTCAGGCAGTGAAGTGAAGCTGGCCTCAACCCACAAGATGGTTTGAACTTCACAGTTTTCTACTGGTTTCTACTGTAGGTCATGTGCCCTTGCCTTCTTCTGATCTTCAAAGTGACTCATCCAGCCATTATAGGGGGAACTACAGTTTTAACATGTATCCCATATTTGGAACAGTGATTATACGTTTCAGCTCATATATGTATTTTGTCACGTAGCAGACGTTTACCAGTAATGTTAAGTGTTACTACATTTTCCACTATTTGATAAAAGAAAGAGACTGTTTATCTTTTCATAAACCACCTTGAAGCTATACTGGCCTATTTGATAACGAAAAACAAAGAAATAGTGGGTTGCTGGTGACTTCCATGTAAACTTTCTTAAAACCTCTCCCAGTAAAGACTTTATTAGAGCCAGTAATAATATCATTGAACTTAATTCCCACTGTAAACTTTGCAACAAGGGCAGATAATTGTTCACAAACAACCACTGACACTATCTTCATAGAAAGGTCCAATGAACAAAATTATATAACAATATCAATAATAATATTAAACAGCAAATAAAATCTATTAAATCTGAGTTCAAGACAGTAGTGCGTAGGCAAAAACCTGATTATTTTCGGATATTCCTCAAAGACATGAACTGGAATGATGTATACAGCGTTCATGGGATGAATGAGAAATACAACACTTTTTTAAAAAATAAAATACTTACCATTTTTGAATACTGTTTTCATCAAAACTAACCCAGATTAGAAGCCAGGGATTATGCAAGAATAAAGGTAACTTGTAAAACAAAAAGGAAGCCATGTCTGTCAGTCAGAAACAGTTCCGATATTCATGCTACAGCACATTACAAGATATACTGCAAAATATTGAAGTTGATAATATGGACATCAAAGCAAATACATTACGCGAAAAAATAATCACATCAGACAACAAACTAAAGACAAATGGCTCTGAGCACTATGGGACTTAACATCTATGGTCATCAGTCCCAAACTAAAGACAATATGGGATATACTGAACAAGGAGACTGGTTGAACCACACATGGAAGAGGGGCAGATGGCATTTAGAGTAAATGATACATCGGTAATACGTGTGTTCAGTGTTGCAAAACTATTTAACATCCCTTTCATAACTGTTACCAAGAAGATGGGGTTGTCAGGTCCAGCAGGTGCTCCCATGGAGTACTTAAGACCAGTCATTACACATACCTTCAATAATATGAATATGACCCTCACTACCACAGTAGAAGTTATGTCCACCATAAAATCTTTAAAATAAAAAAAATATAGTAGGTATAATAAAATATCAACAAAAATTAATAAGAGTGTGGTTCTGAGTTTAGTAACATATTAAGGTGTCTGTGTAACCAGTTGTTCATCAGTGGAACATTTCCTGAATGGTTGAAATATGCCGTTTCAGAAAGGAGATAAGGAAATACCACCAAATTTCCATCTAATTTAACTTTTGCAAGGAATTCTAAAAAAATTTAGAAAAGGTAATATACATTCGGCTTCTTAACCACCTGACAGCAAATAATATATTGTCAAAGTCATGTTCCGATTTCTAAAGGGTTCTGACACTGAGAAAGCTACCTGCATGTACAGTGAAAATGTAATTAATTCATTAGACAATAAATTAAAGGCTACTGGCATATTTTGTAATCTCTCAAAGCTATTTCACCTTGTAAATTACAATATCCTTTTAAGTAAATTAGAATATTATGGTGTAACAGGAAATGCTGCAAAATGGTCAAATCCTCTATTTCTTACTGGAAACAAAGTGTGTCATTAGGAAAGAGACACGTATTAAGTTATCAGGCATCATCCGACTGGGAACTAATTGCATGTGTTGCCTACAATCTTCCATCCAAGAACCATTACTTTTTCTTGTTTATATCAATGACCTTTCATCAGTAACATTACCAGACACTGAGCTTGTTCTGTTTGTAGATGATACAAACATCATAACAAATAGCAAATTAAGTGTAGTTTCAGAACTTATAAGAGGTTTCCCAGCTTTAAACGCTTAAAGTATGACAAAAAACAAATAGAAGAAGTGGGCAATGTTAAATTCTTGGGATTACAGCTTGATAATAAATTCAAATGGGAGGAGCACAATGCTCTATCTGCAATGCAAATGCTGTCAGGTATAGGGGATATAAAAATGCAAAAGCTGACATACTATGCTCACTTTTATTCCATAATGCCACAAGGGATTGGTGTAACTCATCAAGCCAAGCTTAAGTTTTCTGGTTCCACAAAGGTTTAATATGAAATATTGGTGGTGTGAACTCAAGAACATCCTGCAGAAGCCTGTTTAGGGACCTATAGATACTGACTACTGCTTTCAAACAGGTTTATTCCTTGATGAAATTTGTCATTAAAAATATCTCCTTTTCCAAAGTAAGAGCTCTATTCATGAAATTCATGCTATAAATAAGAATAATCTTCACAGATATTTAAAGTCACTTACTTTGGTCCAAAAAGACGTCAATTATTCAGGAACAGACATTTTCAATAACTTTCCAGCAGTTAGAAAAAGTTTAACTATCAACAAATTTCAATTTTAGACAAGCCTAAAAGATTTATTGGTGGCTAACTTCTTTTAGTCCACTGCTGAAGTTCTTAGTAGAATCTACTGATATGAGTGTGTGTTACTAACAACATCAAATAATGTGAGTATTAATACATTCTCACTTCTGTACAAACTCAGAGCAGCAAAGTGATCATTGTGTGTGTGTGTGTGTGTATGTTGTAAAATGGTTCTGCAATTTAGAATTTATTACCTTTTCAATGAATATGTTTAAAATGTTTTTGACTTATTCCACGTCCATGACAATCATTTACAAGGGATCTGTGTAAGGTATATCAGCATTTTTGTTTTTCAGCGTAAATATTTATTGTGGATTCTTGTTTTTCTGGTATGTTCTACACTCTGGAGGATCACCTCACCAAGGATCAGTTGGAATGAAAAGTACGTCTGATGTAAGTAAAGGAGTAGCAGCTGAACTTTGGGGTTACCTGACGAAACTTGTTGCTCTCACATAGTGTTTTTACCTCCACACACCAAATATCTTCACACTATTTAGTAATGGCTCATCTGAAATATTTCTACTGATAGTGAATACCAGAATTAACTATGTGAGCTGTCTAGAGCTGAGGACAGGAAAGTCATGGGCTCTCTTTCAAGCAGTATATGCAGTCTGTATTGCATCCATCTGCAATCACTGTAGAATATCAACTATATTTTCTTTTTAAGTAAGTAGAATAGAGACAAGTGGAAAGCACCACTACACATAATACAAGCTCAGAGCATGAAAGTAGTAAACAATGTTCTTAAGTCTTGTAAAAAAAGAGGGGGGGGGGGGGGGGGGACAACGACGACAGATAGCTCTGTTATTCTGATATACAAAGCTAGTACAGGAACAGTACAAATCATGTTACGTTATTGCAGGAACAAGTTATTTGTAACCTAAAAACAAATAATTGAAGAAAATAAAGCTACTAGCCTTGCTTACCACAAATAAAATTCACTGTAGTGATTGAAACACAAAATATCTCAGTGATAGGAGGTAAGATGAAGTGTGAATTAGTAGAAACTGTCATGAAAAATTTAACTACGTACTACGTCTCTTATCCAACATCTTATTTTGATAAATGAATAACCAAAAACAGTGAACACTGTTGACAACATTTCAGAAGAACATATGTTTCCCATTCTAAAAATCTGAAGGGCCATACAAAAAGCTTCACAGAGGATGTACTTGTAGAAGTTTGAAATGCTGTTGTCATGGTTTGTTAATTTAGTTGGAACTTTAAAGCAGCAATGAAGAAAATGGCTAGAACACTGACACTACGCCATCGACTTTATGGCAAGGAAGTTCCATGGATTGACAGCAGAATCTACTGAAGCAGCTGATTAAACCACAATTTAAAGCCCCTAAAATTCAGTATAGAATTTATGATTTCATACAGTACTTAGTAAGAAACCTTAATTTTTAAAATTCATTGAAACAGTACTGATGGCAAGAGATGTTTATTTTGGTCGGCTACTGGTTTCGGGTTTATTTTGGTTGGCAACTGGTTTCGTTCTATAATTTAGACTGTCTTCAGGCTGTAGGGACCATGATGGTGGCTGGTGGCAGTGGATGGAGCACGATCTCTGAGAACACAGACATCCACTTCAGTTGGCATCTGTGTTATTACAGATCTTGCTCCACACACCACTACCAGCTGCTATCATGGTGCCTACAGCCTGAAGATGGTCTAAATTATAGACCAAACCCAACTGCCAACCAAAATAAACAACACTTGCAATCAAGACTGTTTTATTTAATTTTAATATTTTACTCCAATCGTCGTTCACTAACCACTGATGGAATATTTTCTAAAAGTTATGTTGCTATTTGTTCTAATAACTTGCAAGCATGCAAAATGTACACTTACATTTCCCCAGTATCAACAATATTCTGAAACAGAGTTTACCTCTGGGGCCTTCCTTTGTTAGCAGTGGAACTCTATCCACATTAACTAACATGGGTGTCCTTGCTGGCCAGTGTTTATATTATGCCATGCAAGTATTAATTTTGGAGCATACAAATATGTATACAATAACCTTTGAGTGGGTTAACACTTGACAGTACCAGTACAACCAAGAACCAAGCAGGTTTAATATTTTCTCTTCTGGCTTCCCATAGCTCCCTCTCAGTCTCAGAGGCTGACAATATTTAAAACACAGATAACTGATCAAGCCCGCAACAATCATGCCATAAATTATCTCTTATGTGGATAATCTTTAATTTGAGACCATTTTAATTACACTAATACCTCAACATACACTGACGAACCAGAACATTATGACCACTGTCCACCATTATATTGATTACCACCAGCTGGTACTGCAGGTATGTGACATGATAAGGAGAGTATACAAGCTGAGCTGAGATGAATGGGAAATAATTCTAGTGATGATACAAGCCATAAACTGGGAAACCCACTGACATACATGGCTTTAATAAAGAACAGACTGATATGGCCCAGCAGTTGGAATGAGCATCTCAGAAATGACAAAATGGTTGGCTGCTAATGTGGTGAACACTTAAGGAAAGTGGTTGAAGAATGGTGAAACAACAAGTAGGATGTCCGCACCTCATCACAAAATATAGAGGTTGAAGGCTTGCCTGATCTGTAAAGCAGGGCAGTTGATGACCTGTAACAGATCTGACGACAGAGTACAATGCTGGTGCAGGCATTAGTGCTTTGAGGTACACCGTTCAGTGAACATAGTTGGATACGTGGTTCTGCGACAAATGAGCACCATTTGTTCTAATACGGACCCAACAACATGGTCAATTATGAATGCAATGGACAGGGTATCATCAAGATTGGACTGTGGAACAATGGAAATGTGTTACCTTGTCAAAGGCATCATGTTTACTGCTACACCAGGGTGATTGTCATGTTCGAATATGCCATTGTCCTTTCAAACAGCTGCTTGAAATATCCACTGTGGCCACAGAGGTAAGCTTGACAGGTGACTATTATGTTGTGTGGGACAGTCATTGCTTCCATGGGATCTGTGGCACTAAATGAAAGCACCATGACAGATGTGGACTACTTAAACATTATTGTTGTGCTTTGCATCACTTCATGCTTGATGTCTTCCTCACCAGTGATGATTACCGAGCGGGGTGGTGCAGTGGTTAGACACTGGACTCGCATTCGGGAGGACGACGGTTCAATCCCGAGTCCGGCCATCCTGATTTAGGTTTTCCGTGATTTCCCTAAATCGCTCCAGGCAAATGCCGGGATGGTTCCTCTGAAAGGGCACGGCCGACTTCCTTCCCAATCCTTCCGTAATCCGATGAGACCGATGACCACGCTGTCTGGTCTCCTTCCCCAAACCAACCAACCAACCAGTGATGGTTATCTTCCAGGCAGATGACTTCCATGCAAAAGGACAGAATCATGTAAAAGGACAGAATCATGCTACAGTGGTTTGAGGAACACGATAGTGGTGTAATGGTCACCAAATTTGCCTGATCTGAACCTGATGGAACACATCTCTCATCCTATTAGGTGTCTGCCCCAGTACAAAAATCACCAACTGGGAATGTTGCCTCATATCTCTGCATACCAATCATGAACTTGTTGATCCATGGCATGCAGAAATGCCTCTGCATTAAATTTCATAGTTGGATCAACACGCTATTCAGCAGGTGGTTATAATGTTTCGGCTCATCAATGTACACAAAAGAAAAAAAAAGATGTTAGTTCCAAGTACAATAAAATTCTAGAACTTACAAAGAACAATATTTTATTCCGGCACACAAGAACACCAGGTTGTCCAACAGGTACAATGTTAGTAGCAGAAGGTGGAATTCGTAAACACCACTGCACGGCCCATTTGAACTGCTGTTGCTGAATCAGACTGGGCATCTGTAATAACATTGCCAATAAAAGACGGTATCAATAGCAACATGGGAGTAAAAAAATCATATTATAAATCAGGTACTAAGAGTAAGGTACTCTCCTGAAGTGTAGACAGCACATTTTAATTTGATTGAAGTTATTGACAAAACAATGGAAAGTTACTGAATTGTAAAAATTTTGATCTGCTAAATTACAGAGCAACTTTTAATGCATGGTCAGTTACTCACCAGTTCTAACCTCATTATTTGTACAAAGTCTTTCAGAACATTTAAAGGTACATTCAACATGCGACCAAACCCTGAGAGTGAGTTAGGTTTGTATGGAGGTGCTGCAACCCTTGTATCAAAGAACTTCTCTATAACCTGCAAAGATATGTTTTGAAACACATTTTAATTTCAAAGAAAATGACATCCATCTCAATAAAAATTAAATTGTTATAAAAGTGTGCAAAGACTCCTAATTAAAACCACAATTACATACTTATAGTATATAAGATCAACATACAAAAATGATGAATTATAACGGAGACTGTGGCACTATGAATATTAATATGATGTACAGCTGTACATGCTGCAACTTTATAAGACTAAAATATATCATTATTTGTGCAATAAACGGTGATGTTTAGAGTAATTATCAAGCGTTAAAAGCTCTGATTGTAATTCAAGGGACAGTGAAATATAGTGTGGACAGCAATATGTCAGATGCACATTGATGAGACAGGTTCAAGGGCATCAGTTCAATCAACATATTATAAACATAATTTGCATGCAAACAAAACTGGAACTTTGTAAAGGACACTGATTATTATTACACTGCTCTGAATCTAGCATAAAATAGCCCCTACATTCAATTTAAAATTATATAAAACATAATTTCAACTAAAACAGACTTTGTAAAATGATTATTCCGTACCACATACAACACACGTGCATATGTCAAAAGTTTCAGATATCTTTCATAAACTTTCTATTAAAGATTGCGAGGGGCAAGGGCCAGGGCGAGGGAGAGGGCCAGGGCCAGGGAGAGGGAGAGGGAGAGGGAGAGGGCCAGGGAGAGTGGAGAATGGAGAAGGGGAGAGGGAGAGAGGTGAGGGGAGAGGTGAGGGTGAGGGGAGAGGGGGAGAGATGAGGGGAGAGAGGGAGAGGTGAGGGGAGAGGGGGAGAGGTGAGGGGAGAGGGGGAGAGGTGAGGGGAGAGGGGGAGATGTGAGGGGAGAGGGGGAGAGGTGAGGGGAGAGGGGGAAAGGTGAGGGGAGAGGGGGAAAGGTGAGGGGGAGGGGCGAGGGAGAGGGGCGAGGGGGAGAGGGTGAGGGGAGGGGCTGAGGGGAGGGGCTGAGGGGAGGGGTTGAGGGGAGGGGTTGAGGGAAGGGGGAGAGGGTGCGAGGTGAGTGGAGAGGTTGCGAGGTGAGGGGAGAGAGTGCGAGACGAGAGGCCGGAGAGGAGGGGAAAGGGTGCAAGAGGAGAGGCTGAGGGGAGAGGGTGAGGGGGGTGGGGGGAGAGGGTGAGGGGTGAGGGTTAGGGGTGAGGGGAGAGGGTGAGGGGAAAGAGTGAGAGGTGAGGGGAAAGGGTGAGAGGTGAGGGGAAAGGGTGAGAGGTGAGGGGAAAGGGTGAGAGGTGAGGGGAAAGGGTGAGAGGTGAGGGGAAAGGGTGAGAGGTGAGGGGAAAGGGTGAGAGGTGAGGGGAAAGGGAGAGGGAGAGAGGAAGGCTGGAGGAGGGTTGGGGGGAGGGAGACGGAGAGGAAGGAGAGTGTATGCAACACCATCTGGAGTTGACAAAGGCAACTTCGGAGAGGTGCAGTCACTTCGTTCAGTTAGTGCATCTTATCCACAAATGAGTGTTTAAGCAATGGCAGGAACACCTAAAGTTCTTCGAAAACAACACTGTCAATGCCTCACACAAAGCTGCAAATTTATGAGTTCAAAATGCCATAAGTAAAAGTTAAACAATTAGTACATGGTATCAATTCCTCATTGATTAAGTCAGAATAATTTAATGTGAACCCTTTATTTTATTTTGTATGCATGATGAATCTTTATTTAAAAGATCTAGAAAACAAATGCAACCAGAATTCAATACATTTCTTCTCCATGTGGAAATACACTTTTTCTGTGACAGCATATACCGTCTCTTGTAATATTGGTCTCGAAGAGTAATAAGTTACAAGAAAAAGTTCTCATTCTAATACTGGTCTTTTTTCTGAGTGTGTTACACTTAAAAGATACATCACATAAATGTCCCAGTAAAATTATAATTAGGACATAAATGCCTTGTTTTCTGGGCTCGACATTCTTCTAAGTGGCTTAACCTCAAGTGTTAAATTTTAAATGAGAGTCAAACACTCTGTGATTAAGAAATTCATAGCACATTCTCACACATAATTCATCTTGCATGTAAGGAAATTTTGCTTTGAAAGTAATGCTTTCCAGACCACCATTCATAATATTTTCCTGCTACCTGTTGGAAATAGGTTCGTTTCAGCAGTTGCCAGAGAGCGCCAAAAAACAGGTGTTTTTCACTGCATGTGGGCAGCTATGATGACGTAGGAAGCCTGTACTGTAGGTATTCAAGAATTTCTGTGTAAATTCTAGAACCACTCAGCCTTCTACCCTCTCCAACACACAATATTCTAGTTACGAATGTGGGATGGTAAAATCCTACTTACTGCACATCACTTGTTTGTGTATGCAGTTTAAAATCTGTCACAAGAAGAAAGTAGAAATGGCGGTTGAATGGCACTGACAAGTACCTGCCGGGCAGTCCATAGATGTGTTAGTGAGTGTGTATGGAAGACCCATGGAATCTATATGCAGCTTTGTGCTTAATTGTGTCACTGACTATTGTTATGTGAAAGTAGAACAGCTGAAAAAATGCTCCTATAGACTCTTCACTCAGCCTTGTTAGAGGCAAGATGTTTTTTCAGTCTCCTTTTTTGAAAGTCATGGTGTCTAAGAAGACTTTCTTTCGAATGTAAATCAATTTGTTTCTAACATATGACTGTACGAGAGACTTACTGAAGTTACATATTATGCTGAAAGTGAGAATTTTTATTGTGCTTAAAAGTCAAATACATTGTTGATTGACAAACATATAGTTTGTATCGCTACTTATTTCACTAGTAGAAAGAGGCTTGAAAGTTCCTGTACCTAGCATTATTCGACAGAGAAGTGAAGAGAGTTAATAGCAGCCCGCTATCCAGTAAAGAAGAGTGACTGCAAACCCCAAGTAAGTCATCTCATAAAGGTGTGGAATGTGGTTTGGGGAAATAAATCAGTATAACCCAGACCCACACTCACACTTTAAGTCGTCAAAACGTTAAGAGTATGAGCATATGTATAAAGCATTAAGTGATCTTACATTACATCACAAAAGAACCAGAACTTCAGAGAATACTCCAAGAGCATCGGAATTTTGTAAGCCATACTAAAATGCACATATGTATGTCCAGATTCACACTGAAGTAGGCCCCAACCTGATATTAAGCTTTTCAGTGTAGTTTTCGGAATCTAAATTTTCTGGGAACATCACTACTGTATTATCTCATGTTTGGTTCTTTGTTATGGCAAATGCCATATGTGCCAGAAGATGAAACATGCACTTGAAATACAGCAAACAGTTGAAGCTATCCAATAGTGGGGAATGAAACACTTCGTTTCAAATAAATTGACTGCCTCAACGGAAAAGATTAATAAAATCAAAATTTCTTTAGCAAACCGACAAAAATAATTTCACTGTTCTGCAAGGCAACTGATTTGCCAAAAACATGGAAATGAGGAAGCTGAAACTAACAACATATTTTAGCCTTCTGTAATTATGTGAATGTATTTTAATTCAGCCACAGATACCCACTTTATGTTCATCTGACATGAGAGCTGTAAACAAAGAGGAAGCAGCAAAATCACTAAACGTAAACATGGGTCATGTGGCGACTACCCCCTCCCCTCTACAACTCGAGAGTACTCTGCGCATGCGCAAATCTGGCAGCTTGGATGCGCCAAAAAGATTTTACCTGATAGTATATGGCTGCTTGTTGTTACTGCCGAGATAGTAACAGCCACACTTTAAGTAGCCAAAAGAGGGAAAACGCACTCCTCACACGCAACTCAACTGAACATAAGCCCGCTGATAACTACTCAAAGACCCTTATGTAAACAGTTGTAACGTCATGCTCATCAGAAGCAGTTTATTGTTACTAAGTGTTGCATCTTCGTCCTAAAGCCTTGACACATTTTTCTGTGGCAGGCGCTTGTGTGTGCACTGTGTGTGTGTGTGTGTGTGTGTGTGTGTGTGTGTGTGTGTGTGTGCGCGCACTATGTTTTATTGTTGTAATTGGCGCATTTCCTTTGCACCTAAAGTTTTATTTTAGCTGCAGTAGCAGGATACAGTGATAGTCTTTGTTAGAGTGTCAATTGTTACCAGTCATAATTACAAAAATTTAACTGAAACTAAAACAATGAAAAATTCCCGGGATTCTTAAAAATTCTTAGGTTTATCCCAGTTTTCTCGTAGATGAAAAAATTCCACGTTTTTTCCTGGACTTCCCGGGGTGTATACACCTTCACTGCTGTATGAGAACACAGTGACAGTGAAACTTCCTGGCAGATTAAAACCTGTAAGCCGAACCGAGACTCGAACTCGGGACCTTTGCCTTTCGGGAGCAAGTGCTTGTTTGGAAGGTAGGAGACGAGGTACTGGCAGAAAGAAAGCTGTGAGGACGGGGCGTGAGTTGTGCTTGGATAGCTCAGTCGGTAGAGCACTTGCCCGCGAAAGGCAAAGGTCCCGAGTTCGAGTCTCGGTCCGGCACACAGTTTTAATCTGCCAGGAAGTTTCATATCAGCGCACACTCCGCTGCAGAGTGAAAATCTCATTCTACAGTGACAGTACTGCAAATTAATTTAGACTTCTTAGCATCTCGTTATCACATGATGTGAATATATTACACAGTAGCTTGTCAACATGTAGTTGTAGTTGTACTTTGGCAAATTACTATGTAACATATTCATACAATCTGATGATGACTTGTTAAGAAGTCAAATCAGTTATAATACCATAACACAAACAGTGTCATAATTGGTTTTGACTTCTTAGCAAGTCATCATCAGATGATGTGAATATATTAAATAGTAATGCATCAACATGCAACTGCTGTTTCCTGTCTTACTAAGGCGAGTTAGAATGTAACATATTCACATTGTATGACGACAACTTGGTAAGAAATAAAAAATGGATGATACATTTGTTTTGCCCGAGACTGCAAAACATAATAAAAAAAGCAGAAGAATAATTAAATTGCCTTACTATTTTTACCACAATGTGTATGTCAACACTAAACAGACTACAAAATTATTGTTTTCACAAACTAAAAATTACTATTAATAAAAATTATTCAGCCACCATCAATTGAAAATATAAGTGAATTAAAACGTATAAAAATGGACTCACCTGCATTTCCTCTGCAGACCACTGGTCTTTGTGGTCAGGCAGTGGTGTAACCTTAAGGTGAAGGGACTGCATAAACTGTGGATTCAACCACACTCGACATTGCAAACTGTCCACTTTGAAGTGTACAACTCCTGGCTCATTTGTGGGGACAACCGTTAACTGAAAATGCAGTTTCATAATAAATAGTAGGATCTCATAGAAACTTGTTATGTAAATGCGACATGGTTAGTATTAAAAATAAATTTATAATAAACATATCTTGCTGTTATAAATTACTTGGTATGGGAAGCAACAACAGCTGTTATAATATATTACAACTGATGAAAACTGCAATAGCTGCATCAAAAGATTTATTAATCACGGCTAGTTTCCTGAGATTACTGTCACATCTTCAGGTGACAAACTGTTGACCTTTCAATAGATAATGTCCGTAAGATCTCCATAAGGATTGATAACAGAAGCCTTTACCTTCCTGCAGAAAGCTGGTGGGTCAATCCATATGAAGTGGTCCAGTGATGGTTCCTTGACCATTTTTAAATATTTTAATTTTTTTTATACGTGATTGCCCTATATTTGAGAAGTTCAAAACAGTTTTTTAAAATAATTTATCTTGCACCTTTACTGCATGGCGACCATTTTTGTTTGTAGGCGCGCGACGATTTTTCAGTATGGAGACATTAGCGAAAATTTGAATATCTCTGGACTGGGATAAGTTACAACATTGCAATTAACATGATTGTTTTCAGAAAAGTGTCCTCTACAACATTGTCTATTACACAAAATATCATAAATTCAAAAATAACCTCCAAAGTTTGGTATCCAAATTTTCAAAAATCCACTTTTTAGGCCCAAAAACGACAAACAAGGAGTGATTTATGAGAGTCTATTTTTTCCTGTTCTGAAACCTCTGTTCGAGTGGATGTACATACTTAATCAAGTGAGTAGAATGAGTTATGTGCTTTGTCCTGTGTGTAAATTGTAATTAATTTTGAGAGATTAACTGGAATGCAATAACATGGATGAACAGTGCTCTGTTGGACAGATAGCAAGTGAAATGTGTCACAAAACAGTTCACGGTTCAGTTTCAAAACACTTGAAAATGTCAATGACTTTGATGAAGTTAGACAAACTTTGTTTAAATTTCGAGTAAGTGTTTTTGTAACATCAGTCTGTGAGTATTATGAGAAGAAATATATTCTGAAGTATAACCACATTTTTGGAAGAAAGTGCTGTGAACCACTTAAAGTTCATAAAAAGCCTATTACTAAAGGTTTGAGGGAAATAAAACTTGAACATCTGTCCTTGTTATGTGACAGTGAAACAGCTTCTCAAGTGAAACATAATGCGATTCCTGAAAATTCCCTGTGTCCAAACTGTGACTCAAAAATATTTGTTGTGAATCCAGAACTAGAATCACGTAACCATGTTAATGACATTTATATACCTAATGAGGAAGCTGTTAGCATATTGGATTTTGCTTGTTCTAAGTTAGACATATCTCCTGCTTCGAAAATAATAAAATTAAGTAGCAGAAAAAGAAAAGCAGCTATTGACAATAAGGTACAACAAATTTCATGCAAATTGAGAAAAGCCTTGGAATCATGCTTTAATAATACAGATATCAACATTATTTCTAAAGAAGAAGAAAACCTACCACCAGCATCATCTGACACTGAATATTTGAGCTTAATATAGAAATTAAAAATTAAATGTTCAGTGACATCTAAAGAGGAAAAAGTTAAAATTTTAAGTTTGTTTCGTGACTCAGTCAAGAGAAAAGGTAGTTCATGGATTCAACATTTCTCATAATTTGGTTAAACTAACCCGAAAATCAGTGAAAGAGCAAGGCATTCTTCCAGTTTTTGGAAAGAAGAAAGGAGTAGGTATAATGGAAGAAACAATTAAAAAGAACCAGCAGTTTTTTGAAGATGATGAAAACAGTAGAATGAGCCCAGGTTGCAAAGATAGCAAAAGAGTTGTTATAAATGGAGTTAAAGTAACGAAGCAAAAACGACTTATGAACTTTACGTAGCTTTCAAAAATTCTCATCCTGCATACAAAATTGGAAGGTCAAAATTCTGTGACCTCCGACCTAAGTGGTGTACTTTGGCTGGATTCTCAGGGACACACTCCATATGTGTTTGTTTATATCATCAAAATGTCAAACTGATGATTACGGGTGCAAAACTCAGTGATCTTAACTACAAAGAGTTACTAGATTTAATGGTCTGTGTCACTAACAGTTATGACTGCAAGATGAGTTTGTGTAATAAATACCCTGGTAAGGAAACAGTTATTGAATTGTTGCACGAATATGACGACGAAAGGCCAGACAGTATTACCTTCAAACAGTTGGTCACAACTGACAGGGCAGAAATGATAACAGTGGTTAAATCTCAGAAAGAGTACCTGGAATCTTTAAATGATAACTTACAAAAACTCAAAAGTCGCCACTGTGTTTCTAAAATCCAAAGTAAGTTTTTGAAGGACAAAAGAGCACAACTTCATGAAACTGAATGCATAGTGCTAGCTGATTTTGCAGAAAATTTTACATTTGTGATTCAGGATGCAATACAAGGGTACCACTGGGTCAGTGACCAGGGAAAAGTGCATCCATTTATTCTCTACTTTAAAAATGAGAAAGATGAAGTTTGCAGTTCTTCAATTTGCATTCTAAGCGACTGCTTGGAGCACAACACTTTGGCTGTACAAGTGTTTCAAAAGTAAGTAATAAACTACATAAAAGAAAATTTTCCCAAGGTTGAGAAGCTGATATACTTTTCAGATGGAAGTGGTAGTCAGTATAAGAACAAAAAGAATTTTTCAAATCTGTGCAACTACAAAGAAGAGTTTGGGTTGGAGGATGAATGGCTCTTTTTTTTTTTTTTTTTTTTGCCATGGTAAAAATGCATGTGATGGAGTAGGAGGTACAATAAAATGTGAAGTAAGTATAGCCAGCTTACAAAGACCAACCACAGACCAAATTCTCACATTACAGGATATGTATGTCTTTTGCAGGGATAATATTAAAGGCATTATCTGTTTTCTGATCAAGAAAGACGAAGTGGTTCTGCGTATGAAAACAACACTTGAAACCAGATTTGAAAACTGTATAGCAATAAAAGGAACAAGGTATTTCCACAAATTCCTTGGCATTGCAGAAAACTTAGTTCGATGCTATGTAACATCAGACACCGAAATTTATGAGGATCATTGTGTCAGTAAAATTACATCTCTGTCTTTAACGATGAATGACGTAGTGGCATGTGTGTATGACGGACAGTGGTGACTTTGCAGAGGTTGAAAGAATAAGTTTGGAGGACAATGAAGTTTTTGTGCATTTTTACCACCCTGCTGGCCCAAGAACATCATTCAAGAAATCTATTAATGACAAAGTCTGGATGCGAATGAAAAATGTCTTAAGAAAACTTTCAGTGCTTGAACTTACGACAGCAAACTGGGAGGTCTTAATCTGTATCACAGAAGCTGCCTGAAGAAGTAAGTGTTCTTAACATTCACCAACTGGTTTAGGAACAGCCACATCTTGAAAGATGTTAATTGAAAATATTTATTTTAAGTATGTCAAAATAATGTTGTTGTTGTGGTCTTCAGTCCTGAGACTGGTTTCATGCAGCTCTCCATGCTACTCTGTCCTGTGCAAGCTTCTTCATCTCCCAGTACCTACTGCAACCTACAACCTTCTGAATCTGCTTGGTGTATTCATCTCTTGGTCTTCCTCTACGATTTTTACCCTCCACGCTGCCCTCCAATACTAAATTGGTGATGCCTTGATGCCTCAGAACATGTCCTACCAACCGATCCCTTCTTCTAGTCAAGTTGTACCACAAACTCCTCTTCTCCCCAAATTCTATTCAATACCTCCTCATTAGTTATGTGATCTACCCATCTAATCTTCAGAATTCTTCTGTAGCACCACATTTCGAAAGCTTCTATTCTCTTCTTGTCCAAACTATTTATCATCCACGTTACACTTCCATACATGGCTACACTCAATACAAATACTTTCAGAAACGACTTCCTGACACTTAAATCTACACTCGATGTTAACAAATTTCTCTTCTTCAGAAACGCTTTCCATGCCATTACCAGTCTACATTTTATATCTTCTCTACTTCGACCATCATCAGTTATTTTGCTCCCCAAATAGCAAAACTCCTTTGCTACTTTAAGTCTCTCATTTCCTAATCTAATTCCCTCAGCATCGCCCGACTTAATTCGACTACATTCCATTATCCTTGTTTTGCTTTTGTTGATGTTCATCTTATATCCACCCTCCAAGACACTATCCATTCCGTTCAACTGCTCTTCCAAGTCCTTTGCTGTCTCTGACAGAATTACAATGTCATTGGCGAACCTCAACGTTTTTATTTCTTCTCCGTAGACTTTAATACCTATTCCGAATTTTTCCTTTGTTCCCTTTACTGCTTGCTCAATATACAGATTGAATAACATTGGGGACAGGCTACAACCCTGTCTCACTCTCTTCCCAACCGATGCTTCCCTTTCATGCCCCTCGCCTCTTACAACTGCCATCTGGTTTCTGTACAAATTGTAAATAGCCTTTCGCTCCCTGTATTTTACCCCTGCCACCTTTAGAATTTGAAAGAGAGTATTTCAGTCAACATTGTCAAAAGCTTTCTCTAAGTCTACAAATGCTAGAAATGTAGGTTTGCCTTTCATTAATCTATTTTCTAAGATAAGTCGTAGGGTAAGTATTGCCTCACGTGTTCCAACATTTCTGCGTAATCCAAACTGATCTTTGCCAAGGTCGGCTTCTACCAGTTTTTCCATTTGTCTGTAAAGAATTTGCATTACTATTTTGCAGCAGTGACTTATTAAACTGATAGTTCGGTAATTTTCACATCTGTCAACACCTGCTTTCTTTGGGATTGGAATTCTTATATTCTTCTTGAAGTCTGAGGGCATTTTGCCTGTTTCATACATCTTGCTCACCAGATGGTAGAGTTTTGTCAGGACTGGCTCTCCCAACGCTCTCAGTAGTTCTAATGGAATGTTGTCTACTCCCGGGGCCGTGTTTCGACTCAGGTCTTGCTGTGCTCTGTCAAACTCTCCACGCAGTATCGTATCTCCCATTTCATCTTCATCTACATCCTCTTCCATTTCCATAATATTGTCCTCAAGTACATCGCGCCCTTTTATAGACCCTCTATATACTCCTTCCACCTCTCTGCTTTCCCTTCTTTGCTTAGAACTGGGTTTCCATCTGAGCTCTTGATATTCATACAAGTGGCTCTCTTTTCTCCAAAGGTCTCTTTAAATTTTCCTGTAGGCAGTATCTATCTTACCCCTAGTGAGATAAGCCTCTACATCCTTACATTTGTCCTCTAGCCATCCCTGCTTAGCCATTTTGCACTTCCTGTCGATCTCTTTTTTGAGACGTTTGGATTCCTTTTTGCCTGCTTCATTTACTGCGTTTTTATATTTTCTCCTTTCATCAATTAAATTCAATATTTCTTCTGTTACCTAAGAATTTCTACTAGCCCTCGTCTTTTTACCTACTTGATCCTCTGCTGTCTTCACTACTTCATCCCTCAGAGCTACCCATTCTTCTTCTACTGTATTTCTTTCCCCCATTCCTGTCAATTGTTCCCTTATGCTCTCCCTGAAACTCTGTACAACCTCTGGTTCTTTCAATTTATCCAGGTCCCATCTCCTTAAATTCCCACCTTTTTGCAGTTTCTTCAGTTTTAATCTACAGTTCATAACCAATAGATTGTGATCAGAGTCCACATCTGCCCCTGGAAATGTCTTACAATTTAAAACCTGGTTCCTAAATCTCTGTCTTACCATTATATAATCTATCTGATACCTTTTAGTATCTCCAGGATTCTTCCATGTATACAACCTTCTTTTATGATTCTTGAACCAAGTGTTAGCTATGATTAAGTTATGCTCTGTGCAAAATTCTACCAGACGGCATCCTCTTTCATTTCTCTCCCCCAATCCATATTCACCCACTATGTTTCCATCTCTCCCTTTTCCTACTCTCGAATTCCAGTCACCCATGACTATTAAATTTTCGTCTCCCTTAACTACCTGAATAATTGCTTTTATCTCATCATACATTTCATCAATTTCTTCATCATCTGCAGAGCTAGTTGGCATATAAACTTGTACTACTGTAGTAGGTATTGGCTTCGTGTCTATCTTGGCCACAATAATGCGTTCACTATGCTGTTGGTAGTAGCTTACCCGCACTCCTATTTTTTTATTCATTATTAAACCTACTCCTGCATTACCCCTATTTGATTTTGTATTTATAACCCTGTATTCACCTGATCAAAAGTCTTGTTCCTCCTGCCACCGAACTTCACTAATTCCCACTGTAACTTCAACCTATCCATTTCCCTTTTTAAATTTTCTAACCTACCTGCCCAATTAAGGGATCTGACATTCCACACGCCGATCCGTAGAACGCCAGTTTTCTTTCTCCTGATAATGATGTCCGCTTGAGTAGTCCCCGCCCGGAGATCCGAATGTGGGACTATTTTACCTCCGGAATATTTTACCCAAGAGGACGCCATCATCATTTAACCATACAGTAAAGCTGCATGCCCTCGGGAATAATTACGGCTGTAGTTTCCCCTCGCTTTCAGCCGTTCGCAGTACCAGCACAGCTAGGCCGTTTTGGTTTAATGTTGCAAGGCCAGATCAGTCAATCATCCAGACTGTTGCCCGTGCAACTACTGAAAAGGCCTCTCAACAGATACCCCTCCGTTGTGGTTGCACCTATGGTACGGCCATCTGTATCGCTGAGGCACACAAGCCTCCCCACCAATGGCAAGGTCCATGGTTCTTGGGGGTAGGGTCAAAATAATATAAATGTTAATTTCAGTGATGTTTCCACTTTTTGTACATAATTCAGTACCTTATTTCAAAAATAATAGATTATATACCGCCAATATCACACATGAATAGGCAACAGCCATAAGATCAGTTGTAGAGTAATGTGAATTATTTCCTCATTTTCAAAAATTCATATCTTTGTTCACATTCATATATCACTGTTGAAATTTTTACAGTACATTGCTATCATATAGGTGTTAAAACTGTGCAAAAATCATATTTTTATATTCAGTCCCACCTGAGACAACTAACCTCAAACGTTACAAAAAATGAAAATTTTCAAATTTCAAAAATTCATAAAAAATTAAGGAAACATTTTAAGTGTTCTTGCTCTAAATCAGGCTAGTAGTGTATGATATCTAACTATAGGAAAAGACAATAGACTCTCATAAATCACTCCTTGTTTGTTATTTTTGGGTCTAAAAGGTGGATTTTTCAAAATTTGGATACCAAACTTTGGAGGTCATTTTGACTGGTTATTTTTGAATTTAGGGTATTTTGTGTAATAGACAATGTTGTAGAGGACATTTTTTTAAAAACAATCATGTTAATTGGAATGTTGTAACTTAAACCAGTGCAGAGACATTCATATTTTTGCTAACGTCTCTAAACTGAAACACCGTCACGTGCTTACAAATGAAAATGGCCGCCATCAAGTAAAAAAAAAAAAAAAAAAAAAAGAAACTGTTTTGAACTTCTCAAAAATAGGATAATCACATATAAAAAAATTAAAATATTTAAAAATGGTCAAGCAACCACCTTAATTTTTATTGGACCACTTCTTTTGGATTGACCCTAGTGTCATAAACCATGCAACTGGCATTAATAAAATAACCAGAGGAATAAGAGCATGACATAACACAGACATATGTGCTACATTTTATCAGAAACAGTGGCCAGCCAACTATTGCAATTTTGTATTTACCCTAGGAAAAGAGCAGAGGCTAGTCCGATTTTCTACATGTCTAATATCCTTATACATCACCTGCAATTCATCTGCAGGAGACTCATTGCTTTTGCTTATCTCTCTTAGTTCCATACTGGAATTTCTAATACCATAATATTTCAGGACGTGCATAGTGAATAGGATGACAGAGTTAACGGCAACAATTGTTTCAAGTTATTAGTGTAAACACAGTTTCATGACTTACATCTGCTCTACCACTATCTGTATAGTATGTGTAGATAAAGAATTAAGTGTTGTTTGGTTTCCAGGTAATTGCTAGCCCTTTGATTAAATATCACTTGGAAAACTTGCGTGACAATTTTAGCACTCCTCATTCAAGTAGCTTCTTCTTTGGCTCACGAGATTGAATGGATCCCATTCCAAACCTTCTTAACACCAGAAAGATAAAATTAGGCTACTGGGAACTGAACCTAAAACCTCCATGTGAGTACCCAACAACACTAAGTATTGGACCACTGACGTAGCCCACTAAATGCACGTGAGATCTGTCTACTACCTGCACCAACACAGAAGAAAATGCGAAACCCAATAAAACAGCACTTACTTGTTGGACAAACATGAATCACTGCTGCTATTAATGAACATAATAATCACTCTGTTGTGACTCGCCGATCATTCAAAGCGCCGCCGCGCAATTACGCGCGTCCTCTACGTGCGGCGCTGTCTGCCAGCCATGCAGCAGCTGCGCCACCTAAGCGGCCAGCTGAGCAGCGGCCGCTAGACTGGGACTCAGTGCTCATTCGAATGTTAACGTGTGCACATGTCTTGCTTGTTAACTTACTCTGTGACTTATATGTGTTGTGTTGTTCTGAATATATGTGTTCACCTTGACATTATAACAATTGGCGACGAGGTAGTGGATTTTTCCTTTTCACTGTTGACCCACAGGTTTCCATGGCTACTGTCGAGCAACTATTGCAAAGTCTCCTTGAACAGCAAACGCTTCTAACAGCGGCGATTCGCGATTTCGTCGCGGCATCAAATGCGGGGCGTTTCTCGTCATTGGCTATACCTCCTTTTCCTCCTTACGACGAGACAGCGGAAGACTGGTCTGATTATGAAAAACATCTTCGACAGCACTTCTTGGCATTTCATGTCATGGACGAACAACCACGTAAGTCTCTGTTCCTTTCCTGGATTTCACCTCAAATGTATCGGTTGTTGTCGCAATTGGCTCCTTTGAAGGATCCTGCGTCTTTGTCCTTTGCTGAAATGTGCTCACTTCTGTCTGTCTATTTTCAAAAGCAAACGCATGTGGTAGCCTCTCGTGTTGCCTTTTATCGTTGTCAAAAACATCCGCATCAATCCTATAGCGTTTGGGCCGCTGAACTTCACGGCCTCAGTCGAAAGTGTCAATTTGTTACTGACGTTCACAAAGAATCCTATGCCAATTCCATGGTACGGGATGCTATTATCCGGTCGCGCCCGACAAAGAAGTTCGGCAACGTGCCCTTCAGTTGGCAAATCCGACTCTAGATGAAGTTCTCTCCATTGCGCAGTCTTTTGAAATTTCTCACGCCGCTGGGGCGCAAATAGAGGCGTGGGGTGATGTCGGGGAAATACAACCTCTGTGCGCTGTTGACGACGCGTGCCGCGCGTCCCTGCCGGCCGATGTGGCTGCAGTACGCTCCCACGCGCAGCCTTGGCCTAACCGTAAACAACCCGCTAAGAAACTGCAGCAAAACCCCCTTCCAACTTCCTTCATGTCCGCGGTGTTTTACAAAACATTCACACGAGGATTGTCCCAAACATTGGGCTGTGTGTCACAATTGCAAAGAGAAAGGTCATGTGTCTTCCGTTTCCAAATCCGACTGCATACATTATGTTCATGAACGTGACACTTATTCTGATTCTGTGTTGTCTGTCAATTGCACTTCTTCCCTTTCAGGGGAGTTATTCCTCAATGTCCAAATCCTTGGTCGAAATGTTTGTATGCAGGTGGATACCGGTTCTGCTGCCACTATAATTAATTCTCAGACATATCTTCAATTGGGTTCTTCACTCCTGTCACCTGGCACTCGGCAATTACGGACATATAATAAGCAGAAGATTTCTCTCTTGGGACAATTTAAGGCTGAGGTATCTTACAACTCCATTGTTCACACTGTTCCCATATTTGTGGTCGACCAGAGTAACGCAGAGAATCTTTTTGGTTTCGATGCCTTTCGTGTTTTTGGGTTCTCCATAGATGACTCTGTCAATATCATCTCTGATGCTCTTCCTTATGCCCAATTGGATTCCTTGTCGACGACATTTTTGTCCCTTTTTTCTCCTGGGTTAGGCCGTGCAAATGGCTTTGAAGCTCATATCACGCTCAAACCCACTGCTCGGCCTAAGTTTTTTCGGGCTTGGCCCATTCCTGTGGCCCTTCGTGATCGGGTAAAATGGGAGCTGGATCGTCTCACTACTTCAGGGGTCTTGCTTCCTGTCACTTCCAGTGAGTGGTCCTCTCCTGCCGTTGTCATTGCTCTATCAATACCAACGCTTGCCGTTCGGGATTGCTAGCACCCCTGTTCTCTTTCAGTGATTCTTGGAACAATTATTGCTCCCTGTCCCTGGGTGTATCAATTACATGGACTACATTGTTGTCACTGGCTCCACCACTGAAGAACATCTTCAAAATCTCCGCACACTTTTTCATGTCTTACAGACTGCCGGTCTTAAGTGTAATCTTCAGAAATCACAATTTTTTCAGGCATCTATCACGTACTTGGGGTTTCAACTCTCTCGGGATGGTATTCGTCTGCTTCCGCAAACTGTCGCTGCGATCGATGCCCTTCCTCGCCCTACATCTGTTGAGAAACTGCAGGCCTTCTTGGGGAAAATAGCATACTATTTGCCTCTTCCGAATTTGCGGATTTTTGTGCTCGTCACGGCATTATGCATGTCACGGCCCCGCCGTTCCATCCAAAATCAAACGGTGACGCTGAACGACTGGTCCGCACATTTAAGGCTCAGATGTGGAAACTTCTGACTTCTTCTGCTGCTGATGAGGCGCTTCTCCAGTTCCTGGCGTCTTGCAGTTTCACCCCCATGGGCGACCACAGCCTGGCTGAGCTCTTACATGGCCGACAGCCCCGCATGCTACTTCATCTTCTGCGGCCTCCCATCTCACGGCCGTGGGTGCCTTCACTTGGCCGGTTCACTGCTGACGACCTCGTCTGGGTATGGGGATATGGCAGGCGGCCAAAATGGAGCCCGGGCCACATCTTACGACACTGTGGCCGATGTCTGTATGAAATCCAGACGGACGCGGGTGTTGCAGTGCGTCATTCGGACCAGCTTCGGCCTCGTGTGACGGCAACGCCTGTTCCGAATGCCGCTACACCAACTTCGGCTCTACCTGACGCTCGGGATCTTGGCATCTCTCAATACTCACAACGGAGCCCTCTCACCGTCATCGCGATGCCAGCATAAGAAAGGATGCCACCAGGAGACGTGCCCATGCAGGAATCTACTCACCTCCTCCTCCAACGGACGCAGACACATCGCCCATGTCTCCTGTTATATCAACTGGACTTGCCGCAACGGGCAGATTGGTGCATGGGGCCCCAGCAGATTCGACCACTACGTCTCCTGTCATTTCGACCCGTTATCATCGGGGACACTTCCGTCCGTATGGGAAGCCTCCTCCGAGACTTTACGGCGAGTCAAACAACGCCTATGGACGTTAGCCATCTCCAGGACACCTCTATCAGGACCAGTACAACAAATTCAAAGGGGGGAAAAGTGTAGTGACTCGCCGATCATTCAAAGCGCCGCCTCGCAATTACACGCGTCCTCTACATGCAGCACTGTCTGCCAGCCATGCAGCAGCTGCGCCACCTAAGCGGCCAGCTGAGCAGCGGCCGCTAGACTGGGACTCGGTGCTCATTCGAATGTTAACGTGTGCACGTCTTGCTTGTTAACTTACTCTGTGACTTATATGTGTTGTGTCGTTCTGAATATATGTGTTCAACTTGACATTATAACACACTCATATTGAGAAAGTGGGTCCTTTTGCAAGAAAGAGCTAGCAACACTACAGGAGAGATTAAAAAGACAGTATGGATGTAGAATATGCTGGAACGAAACTAATAATTCATATCCATAAGAACACAAAAATGAGTTGCAATTATCAATGTCACATGTATTTCTTGTTCAATTTGGATTACTGGCACCAAACAAATCTAAATCCAATCTCATTTACTGCCATTACATGAAAATAAACCAAATGAATTTCCCTGTGCACAATGCATGTCTTTTATTCAGTCACTGGTGATTATGATACAGTGAACTACACCATAACACTTTCATTCACAGTTTGTTTTCCACGCCCACATTTGTCTGCTTGTTGTGCCCTGAAGCCACAACCTAGTAAGTTGCCGTACTGATGAAATCGCACTATGTCAAACTTACGTGCTAGACCAACACTTGAAGTGTCATGTTCTACCTTCAGCAGTCGGTGACATAGCTAGTGGTGCTTGCCAAGCATATCTGCTCCAAGCTACTGCTGGTAGCTGTGCTTCCACTACTCTTCCCATCTCTATAGAGCTCTTTTATACGATATTTGCACCCCAAAAACTGTTGCTTCCAAGTTTGCGCAATGGGATATCATTAGAAGTTATGTAGGGATTAAATGAAACCTTCTATACCAGTCTGTCAACACACAACCAAACTGTTGTTAATCAACCTAACATAGACAGTGGGCAATGCTATGGACTAATCTGTCGCCACAACCTAAATTCCAGAAGTATATTCTCTTTCTTAAACTTGTATGACATCTCATACCACAACATCATTATGTACTGGGATGGCGTCAACATTTGCTATCTGCGCATTAAATTGATCCCGGTGTATTGTTACATTTGTGTAGTACACACATCAGAAGAACATTTGCAAAAGGTGAAACAGCGAGCAAGTAAACAGCCCTTCCTCTCACTTCTTTCTGTCTTGCAGTTGCCAATGGCTTGAGTCATTGGCCATCCAAAAAATTATGCTTAGCTAGTTTATCTGTATTTTTTTGTTTTTCAAATTGGGAAGCTCTTTCTGTCACACCCCATATTTGCAAGTAAAATAAATCTTCCATACAATATAGTACTCACACAGTCTTCACTTTGCACAGTCCGCTGCAGTTGCCTTCGCATGAAAACACAACCGAGGAACCGCTCAAGTGGCGACATGTCCGGACTAGGTAAACCGACAGGATGTGGAGTAGATGTGCAGAGCAAATGCAGTGCCTCATGGGTAAGGAGAGTTGGTACAGCGCCAGCCCAGCTTCGTTGTGGAAGTACACGTGACAAATGACATCCACCTGCCAAAAAAGTTGATGGAAAGTGTGTAATCATATTGGGTGATGAGATAACACAGAAATTTTGCCTTTCTAGCAACAATGTGTTTAGTCTTCTTTGACTCACTGTCACAATCACATATATATATCAGCATATACTTAATAGCTATGGGAAAACATCAACTGACTAAACTGGCAGCAGACCAAAATATAAATATATGGAAAATGCTATGTATTAAGACAATGGATTGCCTCAAATGAAAAAAATACAGCTGACCTGATGACGTACATGAAATTCTTGGGAGAGTTTCCTACCTAAATCCTTAACAATGCTGGTGATGCCTTTGTCCTGTACTAGAATGTATATACTAGATAGTGTGACATACTGGTGACTTTATAACTTAAACCTTGAATTGTCTGGTTCCTCTTAATTATCTATTTTGTTTTAAAAGCTAGTTTCTTGCTGGATTTCATCCATGCTTATCAGTTGCATATTTCTTCTATGAATTTGGTTAAAGTTTCATTTTGGGGATTCTGGCCCGAGCTACTGGAGCTGTCGGTTGTGTGTGCATCAGATGTGCTTGCTTGTCTGAATGAATGACTTATGTATCTCTTTTCCCGGCAAAGGGTGAGGCTGAAAGCTTATGTGTAAGTGTCTTTTATCTATGCCTGTCTGCATCTCTTTATAGTTATTTTATAGTAAGTAGCAATCCATCCTTTCCTACATTGTTGATATTTTAGACATTCTTTTTTTCGTAGATTGAAGCTATGTGAACTCAATCTTTTGTGCCAAAATATGAAATGAAACCAATATATACCGTTTTATATAAATACAAACTTCAGAGAGGTGTACAATCTTCAACTTTTGGGACTGGCAAGAGTGGCAAAAACTGAGACGGGAGGGGTTGAAAGATAATGTAAGTCATGGAACAAAAGTCATTCAGATCTCAAGGTGAGGCTTACGTACTGTGTGTAGCCGATCCTCTTGTCTAGGTAATCAGCTATGTCGATCCCCCAAAAACTTCTTCTCTGAAGACTATAGCGGGTACAGGAATTTATTAAGTTACTTCTCTATTCTTGAAATAATTTGTGTACTCGTGGAACACTTTCAGTTCATTCATGGTATATTTTCAACTCTCAACACAAAGCAACATTTACTCTTTTTCACACAAGTAAGTAAACTCTGGCAAATCAACTGGTGTCTTTAAACATAAGACTGAATAAACACAAATACTATCATAGGTTGTAACAAACCAATAATTTATGGACATCACATGTGTCCTGTCTCATGCAGAGCTAAGATGTGAAGAAAGATAGAAGGCTCTAGTCTCAAGCGAGTCCAAAACATGAATGTGCACAGAAATCTCTATTCAATTGTTCATTAGTCTTTTTTACAATCAACACAGACACTAACACACCATAGAATACTACATAATTATTCCTTGAGTTTTCATCAAGTCTTCTGTGGCGCTGGCTGCAAACACTTGTCGTCGTCAAAGACTCGCCCTACTTACAGTCTTCTAATAACAACGCTTGTATCCGTCTTCTCTGTTCATACTGTTAGGGTGTTTTGTTATTTCGACAGAATGTGAAAAATGTTAGTCTAAGGATGGAAAACTGTGCAGTAAACTGCTACACATACACACTACCTTTAACTTACACAGTAAAGTAAATATGTATTAGAAAAATTGGCAAGGAAACATTAGGTTTAAACAATGCATAACAATGAAAGAAAAGCTGTCAAACTTACTAAAATATGGCAGACATTCTAGCCATACTTTTAGATGACAAAAATTCATCGTTTTTTGGCGTAATGAAGACAGTTTCTTATATGACGCTTAGTTGTGCCATCATCTCATGAACATTAAATCAGCAGGTGTAGCAGTGGGCTGTTGCCCCAAATAATGCAGCACGAAGGTCAAGGGCTTCTGCTGCGTCACTGTGTGTCCTTTGTCGCTTTCAGGTTCATAGTCACTTCTGTCACAACAGTCCACTTCTTCCTGGTCTTGAGTCACAGCAGCAACTAAATCAGCATCACAAAGGTTCTCCACACATCCCCATCCGCTGCCATCCACTCATCTACGTCTCCTTCACCAGCTTCTTCACATCCCTGGACGGTTTGTATAATTTTTAGTAGATTTTCCTCTTCATTTTCAACTAGGTTGTCCTGATATTCAAGAGATCTCCACTATTTTCTCAGAGTATTTTCTGAAATGTTCTGCCATGCCTCAGAAGCCCAATAAACAACATCCTTCACATTGGTCTTTTTTTATTTTCTCCACTAAAGGAATGCTATCATCTTGGATCAGGATTAAAATTGTTTTCTGTAAATAAGTTTTAATGTTTGCAGTAGACCCTATTCTATCGGCTATAGAAGTGGTGTAACATTCCGTGGCAAAAACTTTGCCCCAATTTCTCCATCACATAATTATTTGGTGATGGGGTGAGATGGCTTGTTATCAATCAAAAGGATTGCACAGGGAGACAAATGATGTTCCATAGAAAACCATCGAACAGAAGGAACAAACTGGCTGTGAAACCATTCTCTGAACAGCTTACCATCCATCCATGCTTTTTTCTGGTTGTGCTAATATATATGGGCAGGACTTCACGTTGTAGTTTTTAAAAGATCTGGGCCTTGCAGATTTGCTGATCAGCATTAAAGCCAGCTTGTTATTACCAGCAGCATTGCTGCATGCTAATAAAGTCACATGATCTTTGCACATTTTAAAACCAGGAGCGTGGTCTTCTGCTTCTGATGCCAGGTTTTTTGTTGGCAATGCCCTGAAATTAAGGCCAGTGTCGTCAGCGTTACAAGTTTGTTGGGGAGAATACTTTACCTCGTTTATCATTTTTTCAAACTCACCCAAGTATTCCTTTGCTGTATCACGGTCAGAAGAAAGCTCCTCTCCAGTAATTATTAGCTGACGGATTCCATGACGTTTTTTGAATCTGTCCAACCAAACCATACTTGTACTAAAAGACTCATCACGATTCATTAACTTGGTCAGGTAAACAGCCTTCTCCTGAACCAGTGCTCCACTTAAAGGAGTTCCCCTTTCTCTTCCCTGTGTAAACCAAAGGAAAAGAGCTTCATACACTTTATCATGCTGGGACAGTTTCAAAGTCTGTCGAATTTCGAGTGTTTTTCCCCGAAGCATAGGACCGTTCAAGCTTCACTCTGTTCTTCTTCCAATCACAAATGGTTGCTTTACCAACACCCAATTGCGTTGCCAGTTTAGATACATTCTCACCATTGTCTATCCGATTCAAAGCATTTAATTTTTCTTATGTTTCCGTTTACTCGTGAAGAAAATACGTACACCACTACACCTGAACGAATACAATACAACTGTTACACGTGTCAGCGATCGATAACTAACATAACCAAGCACTTAGCGAGCCAACTGGCTGTGCACTGACCTCAGACAAGGGAAGGGAGTGAAAGTGAGCCATTGTTCCCACACTTGTTCCCATTTTTACCATGTTGTACCTACTTATCTGCTTGGTATACTTCATTCTAGAAACTTGTCACCATAATTCCGTCTAACCTGAACAAATCTGTAATCCAAACAAGGTCCGGTCCCAATTAGTTCAGGTTAACAGGACTCTACTGTGTTACAATTTCACCATTACATTGGTTTTCAGAGAACAATTTGAGTAGTGTAGGGCTGCACCTCTACTGTCATGCTTTTGGTGATGATTTCCTTTCTTCCTTTCTTTTTTTCATACATGTATCAATGTATTACAGTTCCTTTGTCCTACTATTCCTCTTAAAACGTCAAAGTCATTATGCCTTTCACACTCACACTTTTAATCCGGCTTTGGCTTTGAAGGGGAACCAGTACACTGTGTTAACCAGTTAAGAACTAGAAAAAGAATTAAGGTACACAGTTGTTTCATGAAATAAGTTGTTGCAGCATCCCCGGATACTTTGCGTCAAACATTATATGCTCTAAAGGAACAACACCAAATAATTAGTGTTAGTGTGCCCAAAATTGTGACAATTTTTGAGACATTTTCAAATTAAATCTTCAAGTCACGTTCTTGCAGTTACAACAGCCACTCAGAGAGTTTAGCATCTTGTCGAGAGTGTGATCATTGGAGATAGAGTGCAAGCTTGAATTAAAAAAGGATGGGAAAGAAACTCAGCCACACCCTGTTCAAAGGAACCATCAAGGCATTTGCCTGGAGCAACTTAGGAAAATCAAGAAACCTGACTCTGGATGGCCAGCAGGGATTTGAACCTTCATCCTCCTGAACCTCTTGAATGTGAGTCCAGCAAGTAACTACTGCTCCACCTTGCTTGGCGTGGCCACTCTGATAAATTTTCTAGAACAGTAGTGAGCTACATTACAAAAACAATTAAATGTGGTTGTGGACATTTTGAACAATTTCACTAACTGTGTGAGGTAATAGTGACTAGCTGTCTTCTCTCAGTTTTATACAAAAGAGCTGTCATGTCCAAAATGAGACCTTTTTCCCTGCAGGGGGAGAGGTTTTTTTTCTGGCATGTAAAAATAATGGACCAATGCTATAACTACAACACACTTGCCAGTGACTAGCTGTCTTCTCTCAGTTTTACACAAAAAAGTTGTCATGTCCAAAAGGAGACGTGCAGGGGTAGGGGGAGGTTTTTCTTCCGGCATGTAAAAATAATGGACCAATACTACGAGGGCAGTTCAATAAGTAATGCAACACATTTTTTTTCTGAAACAGGGGTTGTTTTATTCAGCATTGAAATACACCAGGTTATTCACCAATCTTTTAGCTACACAACACTATTTTTCAACGTAATCTCCATTCAATGCTACGGCCTTACGCCACCTTGAAATGAGGGCCTGTATGCCTGCACGGTACCATTCCACTGGTCAATGTCGGAGCCAACGTCGTACTGCATCAATAACTTCTTCATCATCCACGTAGTGCCTCCCACGGATTGCGTCCTTCATTGGGCCAAACATATGGAAATCCGACGGTGCGAGATCGGGGCTGTAGGGTGCATGAGGAAGAACAGTCCACTGAAGTTTTGTGAGCTCCTCTCGGGTGCGAAGACTTGTGTGAGGTCTTGCGTTGTCATGAAGAAGGAGAAGTTCGTTCAGATTTTTGTGCCTACGAACACGCTGAAGTCGTTTCTTCAATTTCTGAAGAGTAGCACAATACACTTCAGAGATGATCGTTTGACCATGGGGAAGGACATCGAACAGAATAACCCCTTCAGCATCCCAGAAGACTGTAACCATGACTTTACCGGCTGAGGGTATGGCTTTAACTTTTTCTTGGTAGGGGAGTGGGTGTGGCGCCACTCCATCGATTGCCGTTTTGTTTCAGGTTCGAAGTGATGAACCCATGTTTCATCGCCTGTAACAATCTTTGACAAGAAATTGTCACCCTCAGCCACATGACGAGCAAGCAATTCCGCACAGATGGTTCTCCTTTGTTCTTTATGGTGTTCGGTTAGACAACGAGGGACCCAGCGGGAACAAACCTTTGAATATCTCAACTGGTGAACAATTGTGACAGCACTACCAACAGAGATGTCAAGTTGAGCACTGAGTTGTTTGATGGTGATCCGTCGATCATCTCGAACGAGTGTGTTCGCACGCTCCGCCATTGCAGGAGTCACAGCTGTACACGGCCGGCCCGCACGCGGGAGATCAGACAGTCTTGCTTGACCTTGCGGCGATGATGACACACGCTTTGCCCAACGACTCACCGTGCTTTTGTCCACTGCCAGATCACCGTAGACATTCTGCAAGCACCTATGAATATCTGAGATGCCCTGGTTTTCCGCCAAAAGAAACTCGATCACTGCCCATTGTTTGCAACGCACATCCGTTACAGATGCCATTTTAACAGCTCCGTACAGCGCTACCACCTGTCGGAAGTCAATGAAACTCTACAAGACGAAGCGGGAATGTTTGAAAATATTCCACAAGAAATTTCCGGTTTTTTCAACCAAAATTGACCGAGAAAAAAAATGTGTTGCATTACTTATTGAACTGCCCTCGTATAACCACAACACACTTGCCTGCTTTGAGGTCTCCTTGAGGACTGTGCAGTGCTGGGTGACCACCAGGTGATTGGCCAGGTCTCGCTGGCGAAGGGCGGGGCATACTGGGTGACCCTGGCCAATTCGATGCTGCGGGGGATGCTGTACTTTGCGAAGGAAATGGGCTCCCATCTGTATGACCTGTGAAAATAGTGGAGACTAACATTTTCTACATAGGATATGTGGTGCACAGGAACTACACATGTAATCAAAACTTAAAGTAGACAGCGGTTTTGGTGTGAATTCTAAGGTTTGAGTGCATATGGTCGGTCGGTCTCTCTCTCTCTCTCTCTCTCTCTCTCTCTCTCTCTCTCTCACACACACACACACACACACACACACACACACACACACACACACGCGCGCGCAAAAGGCACCCACCTCTGCTGCTGTTTCTGAGGAGGCTGCATTTTTCATAGTCAACAAATAGCTAGTCTCAGAGAATTTGTCATACCACAGAAAGACAGTTTTGCCTTTTGGAACTTCTGTCTGGCATCTCATACAAAAGACTTTTGATAAAAAAAAAAAGGAGAGAAGTTTTGGAAAGATCTTTGATGTGCAGCAACATATACACTGCATATTTTTGTATTACGAAAGTATAAATTCGAGCTGCACCAAACACAGTACGTTAGTTTCCAGAGCTTTGAAATCGAGATTGCAATGTCCTTTTGTAAGCCAGTCATATCTCATACCATGGGATCTTGCCAGCCGATGACAGTAGATATTCAGAGCATAGGACAAGTGTTATAATCAGCCAATAGCAAGATCACTGTTACATAGCGTGAACACAGAAAAAGGAAAAGTTAATGGTTTAAATTAATATACATAGTATAGCTACAAGAAAAGCTAAGCTTTCACATATAATACTCATCTATTTTGCGTGCGTTATACTTTAAGATGCATCACACAAATGTGCCAGTAAATTTAAAATAATGATATAAATGTCTAGCCTTCTGGGCTCTAAATTCTTGTAAGTGGTTGGTCCTCAAAGTGTTCAGTTTTAAACGCTCTGTGATTCAAGAAATTCATCACACTTTCTCACATGTAACATAATTCATCTTGCATAAAAAGAAACTTACTTTGAAAGTAATGCTTTTCAAACCACCGTTCGCAATACTATCCCGAGACTGTTAGAAATAGATTCGATTTAGCAGCTGCCAGAGAGCACCAGAAAACAGGCATTATTGCACATGTGCAGCTGCAGTGGTGTAGGAATCCCACATGTTCGTATGTATAAAGCACTACGAGAGCTTACATAGCGCCATAAAAGAAACAGGACATCAGAGAATACACCAAAATCATCAGAATTTCGTAAACCATACTAAAATGCACAATTCGGCTTGAAGTGCACATTGGTTTTTTCCAGATTCACAATGAAGTAGGTCCCATCTGATATTAAGCTTTTCATCGTGGTTTTTGGGATGTAAATTTTATTGGAGTACCAGTACTGTACTATCCCATATTTGGTTCTTTATAATGGCATAATACCAAACATGGCAGAAGATGAAAACGTGCACTTGAAATTCAGCGAACAATTGGAACTAGCCAATACTGTGGAATGAAACACTTCGTTTCAAATAAATTGATGGCCTCAGCGGAAAGATTAATAAAGCCAAATTTCTTCAGCAAATCGACAAAAATAACTTCATTGTTCTGCAAGGCGATTAATGCTTGACTGCTTATAATTTGGAAATAAAATAAAATCAGAAAACTTAAACTAATAATATATTTTTGCCCTCTGTAATTACGTGAGTATATTGTAATTCACTTGATAGCTCCAGGCCGCAAGCCACCCAACAGCACCTAGCAGCCCTATCCTACTTATCTTATCTACACCGTGTCTCTGCATGCTCCCACGAGCAGCACTACACCTTCCCCCACCCCTACCACGCTATCCTTCACCATCCCAACCTCCTCCTTACCCCTACCACTCACAGACTGCTTCTGCATCAGGTGCAGTTGCTGTCCACAGCCCAGCCACAGAGGCCAGAGACTGTGTGTGTGTGTGTGTGTGTGTGTGTGTGTGGTGGGGAGGGGGCGCATGTCTGTTTTTTTTTCTACTTTAGAAGGCCTTTCAGCCGAAAGTTTAAATGTACAGCAGTCCTTTTGTTGCACCTGTCTGCCTCTCAATGTCTCCTCTATATTCTGCGTAGCAATCAAACCTTTTATGAATAGTGTCTTTATTCCACCCTACATTTTCCACTGTCTGATTTTCGCTTGTTATACTTTTGTTGATAATCATCTCACAGCCTTTTATCAAGACGCTACTGATTAAGGTTAGAATTTAAAGTCTCGTCAATATAAATTTCATTAGGGACTGCACAGAAAAGAACAATTTCTTTTCTTCTTACATTAACTACACACCTCGAAATGGCGTAATAAATAACATATTTCAGTCTTGTTCTGTATCTAGGCATAAATATCTGGAACTCACTCTGCATTTCTATGCAAACAGTTGTACTTACCTGTCTGTCCCATGAAGGACCCAGCAGGCGAATGCCCCACCTGCACTGAGCTACACGGACCAGGTGAAGATGTCGGCATGAGGCCTGCTGGGCTTGGAACGTGCAGAGGATTCGATGGAGAATTAGCGAGTAGTCCTCCTGGTGAAGCATGAGGCATCATCGAAGGTGAAGGATTGATGTTAGGTGGCATTGATGGAGGTGATGCTAAGTTGAATGATGTTGCCGGGCTTGAGCCGAAACTCTGATGCTGACTTGCCTGTAAAGACAGTGAGTGAACCAAATATATTTGTAGTTACTTTCGCCACGCCTCAATGTGGTGCCCATCTTTTCACTGGATACCACTTTAGTGGGTTATATATCTAATCCTTCGGGCACATAACTTCGCAACGTGATGAGTGCTAGTAGTGTCTAATAGTTTATCTGTTAATGACATTGCAGGTGGAGAAGAGTAAAAGCTGGTGCTGGCATGTAGACTACACTAGCAAACAAACACCCTGGTGCACATCAAGCTTAATGTCAACTTACAGCCACCATAAACAGTGCCTTCAATTCACAGTGTATAAGGCATTGGGGAAAGGGAGTTCAGACAAGTTGTTATAAGCATTTTATTATGACCTTATGGACTGATCATTAATGTTCCTTGTTTCCAACCAAATCACAGTTTAATTTCCATTATCAAACCTTTTCTATAAATTGTGCTTCAAATTATACTTTCTCATTACATCTTGGTGCAAGCAAGACATCATCAAATAATACCATTACATATAAAAACAGCTTAAAGAAAACTGATAATCATCTAAAACATGAAAGGCTTTAATCATGCTGTGTATTAAAAAAATGATAAGTTAGAGATCATAGGCATGGCAATGGAAATAAAATGTCAGTTTCAGTGAACATTTTGAAAATACCTTATTGCCACACAACGTGAAATTAACCATGGCAATCAATGAAGTAAAATATTTTAATAATCAAGGAAACACTGTCTTAAGCAAGAAATACATCATCACTGACACCCTGAGATAAAGAATAGTTTTTTTTGCTTACGACTGAAAAACCAGCAAAGCCCTACAAGACATGTTTTCATCTGTTTTATTGGATACCAGCATGCATTTGAAGAGAAATGGTATAATTTTAGTGCAATTTCCAGCTTGCATTAGAAGAGAAATACCATAACTGCAGTGCAATTTATGGCTCCCATTCAAGGAGAAATGGCATAATTTTAGTGTAATATTTACAGCCTGCTGTAACACATTAGCACATGGTAATCATTGCCACTGTCTATAAATATATTTTGTTTTGATGTCTTTCTTTCACATTTCTTTCCCTATAACTTATGCTGTACTAATGTAAGGTGCAGCTACAGACAAGCTCGAGAAAAAACATTCCATGTGAATCGCAAAACTGCTGCTAGTTACCTGCGATATGGCTGGGTGAGGACTGGCTGGAGTATGTGGGTTGCTTCCAGATGGTGGAGTGAGTGGAGGATGGAACCGGAGGCCTGCCTCCCGCTGCTGTGCTGGCGACTGAGGTCCGCGATGGTGGGAGCCCAGAAATGACATCCCACCACCTCCTTCCGAATCCATTGTCACTGGAGATGGTGGATTGTCATCCTCAGACTGTGATCTCCTCCTAAATACTGCTGTTTCGTCAACATATTTTGACAGGAATGCCTGGAAAGTTTTCAGCATTTGTCAAGCAAAGCAGAACCTCCTAACTTAGTTTCAACAAAAGACATACACTAGATTCTCAAACAACCGCATGAAAATTTGTAGCTTTATCTGGCTTTATCCAACACATAAATACATTTTCACCAACAACAGCAATGACATGCAGAAAGAGTACCCCAACACGTAATGTTATGATCCAGTCGACAGTAACATAGAAAGACAAAAACTGAGTCATCATCATCATCATCATCATCATCATCATCATCTCTTGGCACAAGGTGTTCTTTCTTTGCAAGGAAAGAAAGTAGGGAGGGGTCACAAAGTACGAAAATAGTGGTATGAAGGGAAGTTGAGGGACAGTTAAGAGAGAGATTGACTTGAGGTGGGAGGATTGTACTCAAGACTAGAACTAAATTTAGCATGTGGGGAAGGGGTGGTGGGAGGGGGGCATAGGAGCCAAAAACAAAGAGACAGTTCAAAAGAGAAATAATTTTATTCATTTCTACGCATGGATTATGTATTTATTTCTTCTTCTTCTTCGTGGATGGATCACTTAGGTCCACGCATAACCAACATTTGTTGGCCTTCCTTTTCACCCAGTACTCCTTCATATGCAACGAACGAGCTAGTTTTCATTGGGCAGACCACGTATGTCGGTTAGTTTTTCTCTCTTCTTCCTCAAAACCCCGTGTGTTTGTGATTTTTTTTTATGTCATTTCTGTCATGCAGATTTAGAGACCCTAATTCTCTCAGGTCTTTTTCCGTCTGTTTGTACCAGTTCAGTCTTGCAGTTTTGTTCTTTAAAAATGCATGGATTTTGTGCATTAACCCGTTTGAGTCCATTCTTTCTAAATGCCCCATGAATTAGATTCTTCTCATGAACATTGCGTCTGTTATTTTGGAGATATTTTTATATATTTCTGCACTGGGTTTCGGATAATGCAAACTGTCTTATTTATTTATTTGGCAATTGATTTTTTAAAGAAATTTTCCACTTCATGAGGTTAATGGCCGGCCAGTTTGAGATTGTTCACCAGGGGCACTCCCTCCCAATGTGCAACTACCTGCAGATTTGTTGGAATCTCTCAGTAACAGATTTTCATAACAGGGAACAAAATTCCTCACTGACAAACTATTGTTTATGATCTATTGCACTGAAGATTAGAGAGTGCATTTATCAGTATAAAAAAAAAGAGCTTCGCTGTACAGCTTCAATGTTCACATAAGACATTGTTGATTCACAGAATTTCACCAGCTAACCCTGCCTAATGGCAGAACTTACAACTACATTGCACTTCAATCACAGAGTACTTGCAGTAATGGCTTGCAAATAAACAGTGAAACTGAACCAAAGGTTGCTGAGTCCCTCTAAGCAACGTGTGTTCCCTAATTACATTTCACTTGCCAATCAGACATGATTTTGGTAATACTTGGGTCCCCCGAGTACATGAAGATCATACAATGATTTCTCTGCTGTTACCACTGACTATAAGGTTCATATCTCAAAGGTCACCCAAATGGACCACACCAAACAAATCACACCATTTTCGTATTACTAAGGCTCACGTGTTAAATGTAAAATTATCTCCGCTATGGCCTGCTAGCTCCCAAAAAGTTACCTGTTCCATTTCAATTCTCTTAGCACAAAAATTTTCAACCTGTTGGCCACACTGATTTTTTACAATTATGTGCCTACTTTATTCATAGAAAAGAATGTCTCAATATGGAAGAATGTAAATAATTAAGGAGTCAAGAAAACCACTCACCAAATAGCACTGAGTCATTGACAACCACGTAAAAAACAATACAAAGAATGAAAAGTTTTAAGATCATCATAGATTCAATAGATATAAGTCATGTCACATACATAGTTCCTGCTGGTCATGGTTGGTTGGTTTGTGGGGGTTGAAGGGACCAGACTACAAAGGCGATCGGTCCCTATGCTGCCCATAAACAACATCTTTATGTAGTACATTTCTTCAACTATGGGAAAAGGGAAATGGATGCCTTTTCAGTTCACAGACAGGCTGTATTTTCCCAGCATTTCTAGTCTGATACACTTATGTAAGGATGCAAAATAACTTCAGTGAGCTCACGTTTATAGCATAGAGGTATTTATACCTAATTAAGGGAGGTCTTATTTGCAGTTATTAAGTGACCTTTTATGTGAAAAAAACTAAACAGCTGGAGCTGTCAAATTGTCCACCACAATGAAGAGACTACCCCCAAGCATAAAATGCTTTCAATATGTATTTGACAGTGACGATTTCATTGTCCCCGTTATCAATGACTGAAATACTTTTTGCATCTTGATGGTATCAAATGCATCACCTCTGCCTCAGCTCTCCCAATGCCTGAAGAGGCACAGAGGCTTAAATTGCTTCCTCTGAAACAGAAAGAGGTCACCTACAGTCTGTGAGATGAGTGATTGACATTGATAGTTCAAACAGCCAAATGGTACTGCTGTCTAACGTGGTTTACAGCGCTTCATGCTTGTTTGCTACTGCAAGTGTTCTCTAGCAGCTAAAACAAGAGTGTCAATAACATGCACTTTGTATTTGTATGCATGAATTTATTTACAGTTGTTACTTGTAATATAAAATCTTGAAAAACTGAAAAGAGTTATTTAGTATCCAATATGCTGAAACATCATAAAGTTATTTGTTAGACTTCACAATGGAAATGAAAACTATTTTGGCAAATCACTGAACATTTAGCTTTTCTTTCCGTTGTTAAATATTAGGATTATTAAATAGTTCTACAATGAGGAACAGATTAATTTATCAGTGTCTTAACAATTATAATATGAAGAAGGTACTCTCAATATGATGAAACACATAGGTCAATGGTGTGCTGCCACCTTACATTCCTGAGTGTGTTGTATTTATGACAATGGGCAAACACCACTCACATTACTGTCAGAATATGATCTAGAACAGTCTTCTTCGGCACTGCTTGAACTATCACTGCTCCCTCATGGATGTATAATTAATTTTTGACTCATTCGTCCACAACACCTTCATTTTTGGCTGCCTCTCTGATGACACTTGCAGTGGGCTTCAACGTTTGTCATTTGACTGCCGGCAGCTATGAGATGGTTTTCAACTTCAGAGATCATGAATTTTTTTTACTATTTACAGCAACATATTTTTTTACTTATGCTCGTACACCTTTAATGACACTGAAGTGACAGTGGTACAGAGGATGCCCAAAGATTTCATGCCCATGCTTTTTAGAAATTTCATCAATTACATATGTTAAAAATTGTGGTTTCTTTTGTGTCACAATTTCGAGCAATTCCACCTTTATCAAAATCATTTCTGAAAGCTACTTTTCATCGTTTCAGGCACTGAATATCACCATCTTTCTTTGTTGCCGGAGTTGGTGTCTTATCATGAACAATGGGATGACAAGGGACATTGTGCATAACAATCAACTGGTGGACTTACGAGATTTGTCATAAGTGATGTCTCGTACCACATTTGAAAAACAACACTGTTCATCTCCTTGTAGTAATCACCTATCCTTTTTGAATGAAACACTGACAAGCATCTTGGCACAAAGCTATCTGATGTACCAGTATGTAAAACAATGATTTGTGTTCCTTTTCCGACAGGCACCTGAACAGCTGAAGCCTATGTCGTGCAGCTCTGTATGCAATGAAAATTTGCTTCTTTTAAAAAGACGTTTGGGATATATATACAGCAGAATCCCACTAATCTGAACCCTGGTAATCCGAACGTTCAGTTAATCTGAACATGAAAAATGTTAGTCTAAGTATGGAAAACTGTGCAGTAAACTGATGTACATACACCCTATTTTTATTTACACAGTACAGTAAACATGTACTAGAAAAATTGCCAAGAAAACATCAGGTTTAAACAATGCATAACAATGAAAGAAAAGCTGCCAAACTTACTAAAATACAGCAGACATTCTATCCATACTTTTAGATGACAAAAACTCATTGTTTTTTGGCATAATGAAGACAGTTTCTTATATGACACTTAGTTGTGCCATCATCTCATGAACATCAAATAAGCAGGTGTAGCAGTGGGCTGTTGCCCAAAATAACGCAGCACGAAGGTCAAGGGCTTCTGCTGCGTCACTGTGTGTCCTTTGTCACTTTCAGGTTCATAGTCACTTCCGTCACAACAGTCCACTTCTTCCTGGTCTTGAGTCACAGCAGCAACTAAATCAGCATCACAAAGGTTCTCCACACATCCCCATCTGCTGCCAAACTCATCTACGTCTCCTTCACTAGCTTCTTCACATCCAGGGACGATTTGTATAATTTTTAGTAGATTTTCCTCTTCATTTTCAACTAGGTTGTCCTGAAATTCAAAAGATCTCTACTATTTTCTCAGAGTATTTTCTGAAATGTTCTGCCATGCCTCAGAAGCCCAATAAACAACATCCTTCACATTGGTCTTTTTTATTTTCTCCACTAAAGGAATGCTATCATCTTGGATCAGGATTCTTAAAAATTGTTTTCTGTAAATCAGTTTTAATGTTTGCAGTAGACCCAGGTCCATCGGCTGTAGAAGTGGTGTAACATTCGGTGGCAAAAACTTCGCCCCAATTTCTCCATCACATAATTGTTCAGAGCTGGGGTGAGATGGCTTGTTATCAATCAAAAGGATTGAACATAGAGACAAATGATTTTCCTTAGAAAACCGCCGAACAGAGGGAACAAACTAGCTGTGATACCATTCTTTGTACAGCTTACCATTCATCCATGCTTTTTTCTGGTTGCGATGATATACGGGCAGGGACTTCATGATGCAGTTTTTAAAAGCTCTGGGCCTAGCAGATTTACTGATCAGCATTAAAGGCAGCTTATGATTACCAGCAGTGTTGCTGCACACTACTAAAGTCACGTGATCTTTGCACATTTTAAAACCAGGAGCATGGTCTTCTGCTTTTGATGCCACGCTTTTTGTTAGCAATGCCCTAAAATTAAGGCCAGTGTTGTCAGCATTATAAATTTGTTGGGGAGAGTACTTTCCCCCTCTCATCATTTTTTCAAACTCACCCAAGTATTCCCTTGCTGCATCACGGTCAGAAGAAAGCTTCTCTCCAGTAATTGTTAGCTGACGAATTCCATGGCGTTTTTGAATCTGTCCGAGCAACCTGTACTCTCACTAAAAGACTCATCACCATTAATTAACTTGTTCAGGTAAACAGCCTTCTCCTGAACCAGTGGTCCATTCAAAGGAGTTCCCCTTTTTCTTTCCTATGTAAACCACTTTATCGTACTGGGACTGTTTCAAAGTCTGTCGAATTTCGAGTGTTTTTCCTGAAGATGTTGCACAGGACTTTTCAAGCTTCACTCTGTTCTTCTTCCAATCACAAATGGCTGCTTTACCAAAACCCAGTTGTGTTGCCAGTTTAGATACATTCTGACCATTGTCTATCTGCAAATTATCACCACTGGCTATCCGCTTCAAAGCATTCAGTTTTTCTTTGAGAGTTAAAGTTGTATGTTTCCGTTTACTTGTGACGAAAATACATACACCACTACACCTGAACGAATACAATACAACTGTTACACGTGCCAGCGATCAATAACTAACATAACAAAGCACTTTGCGAGCCAACTGGCAGTGCACTGACCGTAGACACTACAAAGGTCTCAAGAATGCACAACAACCGGGGCATGGAGTGATAGTGAGCCATTGTTCCCACACTTGTTCCCATTTGTTACCATGGTGTACCTACTTACCTGCTGGGTATACTTCATTCTCGTCACCATAATTCCGGTTAATCCAAACAAATCGGTAATCCGAACAACATCCAGTCCCAATTAATTCAGATTAATGGGACTCTACTGTATATGACAACGAATAACATTTTTCTTGAAACTGACAAAGTTGTCACTTGGTTCTATCTCAGCCACTTCTTTCCTGGTGTGTGCAGGCTTGTTGTGCCACTCACACACAGTCTATACTACACTGTTTTCCCCTATTGGTACAACAGTATTCTTGCTCATTTCCAGTGTTGTGTATTCCTCTTAATAATCTGAGCAACTGGAAACAAGGTTTCAACTTTTTCCTTTTCTTTCTCAAAGTAGTCACTCATCAAACACATGAATTCGCAGACCTGGCTGTGCAGTGCACACTTCTTCCTCCATTTCACTTCACATGTTGGGCTGGCACTGTTTATTGCACTGAACATTGTTTAAAATGAAACAGAAGCAAATAAACACTAACAACAACAAATGAAATAAACTATGAAGTGAACTACTTAAACATACAATGAAACAACAGCACCAGCTGCACATGAGACACTTATGGAACATTTCAGACGTGCGCGATATGTTTGCAGAGCACCAATATTGCTGCTTCTACCTGCTCCAGTGCAGTCCATCTTTGGCTGGCTATCTGTGGTTGCTTGGCAACGGAACAATACTACTGAGATGTCAGTACAAAAGACTACTCTCCCAGACTACACATATTATGAAACATCAGATATTTCAACACACGTCAAGTAGTGCATTACAGCAGATTACTGTTCTTTAAACATGATCAATCCTAATCCGTCAGACGTATTGAAAAGCACCTGTGAAAGAGTGGTAAATGGCTCCAATCACTGCATCCCACTCTACACACGCTAGCAACTCCTGAATGGAAGAGATTTCTGAAGTCTACCAGTAACACAGTTTATGGTGAGAGATAGGCAGTAACATTCTGGTCGTTCATTAATTCACCACCAAGTCACTACCCAACATAGTTACACGGCTTTACAATACATACATTGTCAACAACAGACACCAGGAAGATATCAAATTTATCAATCCAATCCCTTTTCTTACTAACATTACATAGGTTACTGACAACATCACACTTACAAATTAAGTACTGCTCAGCTATTGTTTATAGGAATGTTGTTTAACATGAAAGCTCACTCACCAACTGCAAATAAGTGCTTAATAAATTGAAAATAATTTCACTATACAAATATCGAAATCAGTGTAGTTATTAGTTATTTTGTCTGCTTACAGAAGAGATCTGGACAGAAAATGCGCTGGAAATATATTTAGTCAGTAAACTGAATAGTGACCAGCGCTCATTGTGGATGAAGTCGCCTTTCCAGAAAGAAGACTACAACTGCTGTACAAGACAACTAGTATTCAATTTACCCTGTAGTACTGTGTAACAAGGTGCAGAGTTTTATTCAGAATCTGTCCATATATTTTTCTAGCATTTGTATTGTAACAATCATATTTGTGTTCAATGAAGTGTTCACACACTTTGCGAAAAATACCACCCCCCTCCCCCAAGCATCTCTGCACTGCGTTGTCGGCGATCCATATGGAGTTGCTTTTTATGACAAAGTGCAGTAGGGAGAAAAAGTGTTAATACACTTTGTGAAAATATCCACCCCCCCTCCCCCCCCAAAGTATCTCTGGACTGTGTACCAGTGATCCATATGCAGTTGATTTTTGTGACGAAGTGTGGTAGAGAGAAAGGGGAATAGACCGCTTGCTCTTCATTTTGCAGATCTCTTTGTGGGGGAGGTGTATGCCCAAATCTGACAACCTAAGGTCCCTCACATAGGTAACCTTGACCCCCACTTTTCCACCCTGTTACATCCCCAACACACACAGAAATGCTATTTTTAATAATATGCAATTTTTCCAGCCTCTGCAATGTGGAAACTATAAGGGACAATCAAAAAGTTCTATTCTGAGAGCATTGCTGCAGTGCATATGCAATGTAGTTCCCTCGGATGCACATAAATGAGCACTGACATGTAAGTAAGGGACTAGTATGGCATTTGTGTCTGTCTTTTTCATGTAAACGAGTGTGTGAGCAACATACTTTATTTTGTCCTAGTGGTTTATCTACCTGTAGAACACCCAAGTGTAGTGAAAAGTTTCCAACCGATACTTAGTGAACAATTTTTCTTTCCTACAGTACGTGGCGTAGCGGGTAGTGCTGTAGATAAGTGGAACCATGGCCAAGTGTAATCAAAACAGGCCGCCGTGTAAGCGTGAGGGACATGCGTCCCTGAATATTTATCCATATTTCATGTGACAACTAGTCTAAGATTTGAAATTGACAGTACATCAAAGGAAATAGTGCTCATTCATGAGCATTGTCAGCATTTCTCGTTTTTCATTAATACTGATATGCATGGGCATAACTGAACATTCTTGCACACCTACGAACACTCTGCTGCAATCTGCACAGTAAAAGATTTGGGTGTTGTTCTGTTAAACAATGGTTTTACCTGCCAATGTCAAGCATCCAAAGAAATGCACTACCCGCATTATTTACCAGTTTCAGTTAACTAGTAGCACTTAAAGTGACAACATCACTAACACTCAACCAAAAGATTAAAGTAATTGAAGCGAGTGAGAAAGACAAAATCTCTGTGCATGAAATAATGTTGTATTTCACATGTGGTAAAACACAACTTCATCATACATTACGAAACAAAGGCAAGACACAGAACGAAAGGGAAAGACGAATGGAGAGAAAGATGTAGACGACAGGAAACGAAGAAATTAATGAGATAGTGTGGGAATGGTTTGTAAGTGTGCAGGCAAAAGACTCACCTTTGTATGGGCCCATGTCACAAAGTGAGTCTTGGAAATACACAGTGTAAGGCAATCATAAGGTGCCTGGACAATTTCAAAGCAAGGCACAACATTGTGTGGAATGAAGTGTCTGGGGAAGTTAAAGATGTGCAGGAAAGTGTAGCAACAGAATGGAAGACAATACTGTACAATCTAACTGTGAATTATGACCTGAAAGATACGTTCAGTGACAATAAAATGGGACTGTTTTACTGCACACTACCTTCAAAACTGCAAACAATTAGAGGTGAAAAGTGCACCGGCGGAAAAATGTCAAAGGAAAGACTTACTGACTGCTGTATACAAACATGTTAGATGAAATGAAGAAGCCACTGGTGATTGGAAAAGTGGCAAAACTGCGTTGTTCCAAAAAACATAGATGTCAGTAATCTTCCAATCTCATGGTGAAGCAATAAAAAGGTCTTATGGAAGACTAGCTGGGCTCTTTTAATGCCAAAGTCAAGAAAGGAAAACACTAAGTTCCCTTTTTCCTAGACAACACAACCTGCCACCTGAATGTTAAGTTATCAAACGTGAAATTGGCTCTATTTCTACCAGGTTGAACCAGCCTCACTCAACCCATGGACCAAGGGTTATTTACAAATTCGATTCCCATTATAGCTGATTATTGTTGCAGTCTCTTATTCTTAGTGTTGAAGAAGCTGAAAGTGCATTTGCTCTTGCACAGTCAATTTCTGTCCTGGGTGCCGTAAATTGGATTGGATTGAATTGGCACTAAGGGAAGTAAAGCCCGAAACTGTTAGCAAGTGCTCCAAAAAAGCGAGTTTTGTAGGTCAAGAACAAGGCACCTCTGTGGTCATCAAAACTCAAGCAACTGGAGACGATCGCATTCGTAGTGATGACCTTCTGTCAACTTGTTTCACTTTTACTGCAGCAAAAGATTTAACAGAAATCAGCGACACAGAATATGATCAATAAGAAACAAAGGAAGGAGAAGAGGAGCAAAATAATGTTACTAGAACAATTAATATGGCTGAGGAAGCTATTACATGAATAAACGATGTTATGCAACTTGCAGCACACACAAATTCTCCCAAGCTGTTGGAACTATTGTACAAAGCAAAAAATTGTGTGGAAAAAACAATTTTGAACAGGAAATTCAAATATGTTTCTCTCCTTCATATGTAGCGAAAAAAAGTTAAATGTAAAGGAAATAAAAGACCAGAATAGTATGTACGTACATACAACAATAAATGAATTTAGAGTAATAATACAGAAATTCTGCATTATTTATCACCTGGTGTAGCAGTCTTGTGTTTTATTGTACAACATAAATGAACATCTACTGCACAGGGGTTAAAGTATGTAAATACATGTACAATTACAAATTTATACTTTTGTGCATGATACCTGACAAATTCTATGTAGCCTAGTAAGTTTTGTGTAATCCGGAAAGTTATCAAATATGGAAAATTATTTTAGTCGCATGTGATTCTATTTTGAGCATGTTTTATAGTATATATCTTTACTCTTCATATACTCTTTCAGCAACATATGTTCTCTTTTCTTTCACTTCTGTTCAGTTTTTCATTCCTTCTTTTCCTCCAGTATGATAACAGAATATTCGTTAATTTTCTTATCTTGATCACTCACAGTCTTTGGTTCCTAATTATCTAAATTAAATTGAGATTTTTTCCCGTTGCAATTCATTTGTATCATAACCTACTACTCAATACATTCATATGAAGTCCTGTAGTAATTATTTTCATGTAATTTGTATTTTTCCTCTTGCACTTGGTTGATTACAGTCATTTTCCAATAGCAAATTTATTTCATCTACAATCAGTCTCAACAAAACACAACAATCACACAAACTGGGAGCTACAAACTGCAATAGTCTGCAAAAATGTACTTTCTTATATTCAAACAATGAAAAATCTGGGATGGAATTTACAATTGGCAATGGTGCTACTGATCGCAGTGTGGCTACAGTTGCCTTAGACTGCAGTCATGTGTGAGTTGCATTTGTGTGTGTGTGGGAAGGGGGGGGGGGTCTATTTTTGACGAAGGTCTTATGGGCTGAAAGCTTCATTTGCCTCACCATATGGTGAGTAACAACTTTCCTTTTCTTATATTCAGTAATTTCACAGCAATGATAAATTTTCAAGCTAGCATGAAAGCATATTCCAGTGAAAATAGGTCATCTTATTTTCTATCTAATATGCGTTATGACTATTTCAAATACACTAATAACTTTTGCTTATATAAAACTGCCTTACTGACCTACAGTGACAATACAACATATAAATCTACCTTGAGGCCTTGTGTTGGTGTGAACTCCTCCACAACATTGCTGCGATCAAATCGACTGTATGCACCATCCCTCAGGCTAACCAGGCCACCGCCACGCATCTTTACCTCGAGGCAGTACATGCTCTGGTATGAGAGGCGTAACATTGTTGATGACTGAGGCATTATCGTAAATGTTTGTACTGGAACCTGTGGTCGCTATATGAAGCAAATTACACAATTAAGGAGCATACAAGCTGTAATTAAAGAGTCATCCCTATACATATTATTACATAATTAGATAATGAAATTAACACAAACAAATAACATGTGATTTTCAAACATGAAGAACAAAATGTGTGTCCATAGCAACACGCTTATTAACTGTTCTGTTATACTTCTTGCTATCCTTTTATTTAGGTAATACATCTCCTGCTTACTGCATTATTAACAAACATAGATAAACAACTCCAAGCAACATTTGAGTTTAATTAAGAAAGATAGAACTTTACAAATATAGAAGATACAGTGCGATAGTGTTTGAACTAAAAACTGCACAACCTTAATTTTTAATTTTTGCATACCGAATTTCGGACTCCCAGCTGTGGCAGAGTTGGTAATTTGCTGATGGAGATGAGAGGTTCATAAGTCTCATGCAGGATGTGTACAATTTGCGCCAAGTTACGGTGACGATTTAAGTGGGCTTCCAGTTGCTCTCTCATCAGAGAATGTGCATTCACACAATTGTTAGCAGCTCCTAGAAAGAAAGAAAAGCATTTATTTATTTAATGATTCTAAAATTGTGATCCATACAATATGACTAAAACCTGCTTTGTGTGAATAAAAAGGGGTGTACACTCATTCTGTCAGTCATTCTGTCAAATTTAGAATTACACACACACACACACACACACACACACACAAACACACGCACACAGAGAAAGAGAGAGAGAGAGAGAGAGAGAGAGAGAGAGAGAGACAAGTAGAATGCAAACTCAAAACCGGTGTCACAATATTAGCTTATTCACTGAGCTCCATTTCTTAAGGTTCCTATAAGATAAAGAAAACAATACGTTAATATTTCTTGTTCTCAACTGAACTAACAGTCCCCAGATATACAGTGTCGGGTATGTGAATGTTTTTAGACAGTCAGCAGCTGCAGTCACTGTTGCCAAAGAACACTTGGTGATACTGTAACTACATACTCCACTTCAGTTGTGTAACTATTCTGAGCAACAATTTATGTTTTCAGGGTGCCTTCAGAACCTCTTATTTAGCATGTGATATGGAATAGGTTTATTCCTCATGTGAAGTGGCTTCCAAATGCTCATATACAATATATTCAAATTCATATATGTATAATGATCCTTGTTTTACATTCCATGAAGCAAGAAAGTTTCACTCTAGCAATTTCAGCTGGACATAAATCAATTTATTAGAGCATACAAAGATTTGTAGGTTCTCACATTCTGCTGGCAGAGTTATCCCCCAATACATTTAGCTATGTAACTTTTGGCACAAAGCTATAAAGAGATCACAAAATTCTTAAGACTAGAATCAAAGAGAACTGTGTTGAAAGTTCCTCTCACAGGTACCAACTGTGCTCTGGACTGGTACTCAAAATCGGATCCCTATCTTCCATGAGAAATGCTTTTACATCCTAATGTACTTCTGCATGCTACTTGGTCTCACATACATCTTCACTCTGTGTGAATTCTTCTACTTTTCAAAATCCAGATAGACTTTCCTGCATACCATGCTGGACTAGGAAAAAGGATGCAGGAGGGCAGTGTCATGACCAATGGACTGTTTATAAAAAGAGAGCCAAAAGCAACAAACTAAAGAAAAACTTGCATCTCTATATTTTTTGTTTTTATATAAAGATTTGAAAAGTTATAGTAAAAAAAAAATCTGTGACAGAGGAGGGCCATCACCTTACCAGTTTCCAACACATGAACATCTGAAGAAGGACTAATGCACACATTTAATTTAAGGGCGTTTTGAATCCCTTCAAAGACAGGGCACAGGAAAATGTTAATTTACAGGCATGGAAGGGAAGGGAATGTCATTTCAAACCTCGGGTCTGGAGAGGCCCAATCACAGAAATGATTAGGAAATAACTATGGGCTATCACAATTAAAATTCCAGAGTTTTAATATGTGTGGTACTTAATGCCGATAGGTTTAACAGAGGAGGAAGAAGATAGGTAAATGTATGAGCTACTTGTGCAGGTTCAAACTATAATAGTGCCAGTGAGAGGCCAGGTAAACCAAAACCAGCGCCAGAACCATTAAAGTCAGTAGTTTCCGTGCTTGTGGTCAGCCTCTGCAAATGGATTAAGCATTCAGCTGGTAAACAATGCATCAGTTTATTTAAATGGCTCTAGTGCAGGATCATTTTTCCACATTTGTGTGGTATACTCCAAAACGAAGTCCTGCACTACAGTCCAGTCCTTTCCTGTGAGTTTCTCCAGTTTTGTTACGATCAGTAGCCTGAGATTTATATCTTTGTCTTTTCAATGGCTTGATAGACAATAAATGCACTGTGTAATGAAATATTTAATTAGCTCCCTAAACATTTTCATGTGTCACTTTACATCTTTTATCTCTTTCCATGGGAAAAGGTTTCGGATTTCTTCTAACTCATTCACTTTCCGACAAAGATTTCCTTATATTTAGCTGGCAAAGCCATCTCAACAGATGTCAGAGAAATGCAAAGTCTTATCAGTGGTTCATTGATCACTTCCTAAATTGCCCACTTTTCCAAGTACAAAGATGAGATATTCAAATGTAATTTTAATAATAAATGACAAAGCTTTAATATTTTGAGAAGTAAAGTGAACATAGCATATATCTTTCAGCGGGGGGGGGGGGGGGGGGGGGGGGGGGGGGGGGGGGGGGGACACCCACACACACAACCCAATTCATTCATCGTGGCAGTTTTTCTTTTTCCAAAGCTTGGCTTCATAAATGGTCTTTTCTACATGCATGTCTGTGGACTAAATGCCTCCTCTATTTGGTGAGTGGTAAACTACCTAATGTACATATTTTGGATTCAATACATGACATTCCACTACAGTATTTACAAAATTATCTGAATCTTCAATCAGTTTAATAAAATAAGCGTAATGGTAAATTAATTTATGTATGGTCAAATTTTCTTTGATCGAGAATTTTGGGGTTTTTATCATTAGTGGTAAATGCAGCACACACAAGCACCATTACATGATATTTAAATGTTTCAACAATTAACATTCTGCAAAACATGAAGTGTACCACAATATTATCCAGAATAAACATATGCTTACCAAAAACTAGCTTGAAAGCTTTATCAGAACTGTTCCAGTGGACTGTAACTGTGGCACTTCTGTCAGGACCATATCCCAAAACAAGTCTGCTGTAGCTGTATGACTTGATGCTCACAATGTTGGAGAGATTGTATTTTTCTACAACAGTAAAAAACAAAAATTAGCAACAGAACAAACAGAACAGTAAGTACAAGTGAATAACATAACATTAAAGTACCTTGTTGGATATACACATAATTAATAACAACGATCCATAGAGGCATGGAAATGATGTACCTCAACTTTAAATATGACACTCACACATAAAAATCAAACCCATCAATCGCAAATCCTCCAACAAATGTCTCAAGTTGTTCCGCAGCATGCCTGCTTTAACACAAATCTTTGATAATGAATGGCGAGCACAAAAAGTCAGTTAAAATTCAATTGTGAATTTTCAGACAAATGTCATGAGCACAAATGCACTCATATTCAAAATTTCAGATGATGTGTTTATATTGACTTCAACAAAATAGCATAGGTCATACTTATGCAGATATTAAGTCATGAAATATTTCAACAATAGCTTGCGTGTTAAATTGTGCTGACATATTACATGCTAATAACAAATTTTATCCAAATTGTAGTAACCAAGTAATACATGAAACTGCTCCAGCAATACACAGAACAATTGATGTTAGTGGTGCAAATTAAAAGAACATAGTGAGAGTGTGTCGTCACTGCTCTGTGCTTATATAGGTCCAAACCACCAGTAGAAGCTGCAGCTGAGACCATACTGTGTGCATGTTTCCTACAACCAGCCTCTAGTGGCCGGCCTGTACTGGTACACTTGGTGGTTGATTTAAGTACAAACACTCAGCGACACTACACTGTGCTCACACTCACATGCACTAGTAGCAGGATACAGCACAAATAATTCTGTCTGCTGCTCAAAAATATGAAAATGAAGACTGAAAAATAGTAACTACTGCTATTTGTTTCACTTTCTACCAACCCTTTTCCACATCTTTTATTCTCTCTTGCACCCACCTGCTTTCCCTCTCCACCTTTGTCATTTTCATGTCTTTATTTTTTTTTTTTTTTTACAATTTTACATGGATTTATCTCCTCCTCCTTTCCTGCCATTTTTCAATTTGACTGATTTACATTCCAGGGAGCACTACAAGTTGCAGCTCTAATCTTTCACTGCAGCCTAGCCGAACTCATAATTTATGCTGGTGGTGGTTGTCGGGATGTTTAAGGGGGACTAAACAGCGAAGGTCATCAGTCCCCCATTCCAAAATCAGGCGAGCCGAAAATCTACGGAGTAGGTAAAAACCAAAGGGGGAGGGGACGTCCCCCCAGGCGCTAAAAGAACACAAATGGAGCAACAAACATTCTGGACAAGAACAGGACAGAGGAACACCAGACAGAAAGAAACAGAAGAAAGGAAGACGGCAAAAAAAAAAAAAAAAAAAAGGGAAAGAGTCAACCATCTCACGGCACACCAGAACAGCAACAGACACAAGGACAAAAGACACAGAAACGGAAAGGTGCAGGACCTCCCTAAATCGAACCATAAAACGGACTACCACGGATAAAATTTAAAACGTCATCAGCCATGGAGGCATCGTCGGATAAAACCAAAGCCAAAGTGCCCGGGAGATTAAAAGATTGCCGGAGTGTGCGCAGTCGAGGACACTCCAGCAAAATGTGGCCGACCGTCAGCCGGGACCCACACTGACACAGGGGGGGATCCCCCTGACACAAGAGATGGCCATGCGTCAGGTACGTATGGCCGATGCGCAGCCGACACAGGACCACCGAGTCCCTGCGAGAAGCCCGCAGGGAGGAACGCCACACAGCGGTCGTCTCCTTGACAGCCCGCAGTTTATTCGGGGCTGTCATGCCACGCCACTCAGCAGCCCACATCCCAAGCACCTTACGGCGCAACACCAGCTGCTGGTCGCGAGCCGTAAGGCCGATCTCCAAAGCTGGGGCGTCTATCGCCCCTTTGGCCAGCCTGTCAACACGTTCGTTCCCCGGGTTGCCAACGTGACCTGGCGTCCAAACAAAAACCACCGAACGACCAGAGTGGGTAATGGTGGAAACAGACTCCCGAATAGAGGACACCAGAGGAGAAGAGGGATAGCAGCGGTCGATGGCCTGGAGGCTGCTCAGGGAGTCACTGCAGATGACGACGGACGCACCTGAGCAGGAACGCATATGCTCAAGAGCGCGCAAGATGGCCACCAGCTCTGCAGTAAAAATACTGCAGCCAACCGGCAAGGAGCGTTGCTCAACATGGGCAGCGTGAGCGAAAGCGTAGGCAGTGCGACCATCAACCAGGGAACCATCAGTGTAGACAGGCTCACAGCCTGAAAATGATTCGAGGAGCGCAAGAAAACGGCGACAGAGGGCCACAGACGGAACCGAGTCCTTAGGTCCCTGTGCCAAATCCAGACGGACGGACGGCCGGGACAAACACCAGGGAGGCGTAGGTGTACAGACCCGGAAGGGAGGCAGAAGAGGGAATGACCCCAGTTCGGACAGCAGGGACTGGACACGGACAGCGACGGAAAGCCCAGACCTAGGTCGCCGTTCGGGCAGATGGAGGACCATGGCAGGGAAAAGCAGGCGACGATTGGGATGGCCTGGCGAGCAATGTACGTGGACAGTATAGTCGGCGAGCAGACGATGGCGGCGAATCTGCAGCGGGGGAACCCCGGCCTCCACCAGTAGACTATCCACGGGGCTGGTGCGAAAAGCGCCAGTTGCAAGCCGAACCCCACAGTGGTGTATGGGGTCTAACAACTTCAACACTGAGGGGGACGCAGACCCATAGGCCAGGCTCCCATAATCAAGCCGGGACTGCACAAGGGCCCTGTACAACCGCAGCAGCGTGCAGCGATCTGCACCCCAAGACGTGTGGCTAAGGCAGCGGAGGGCGTTGAGGTGCCGCCAGCATTTTTGCTTCAGCTGAGTAACATGAGGAACCCATGTGAGTCGGGCATCAAACACGAGTCCCAAGAAGCGGCAAGTGTCCGCCACTTCAAGCAGGTGGCCGTCGAGGTAAAGTGCAGGATGAGGGTGGACCGTCCGACGCCTGCAGAAGTGCATAACTCGAGTCTTGGGTGCAGAGAACTGAAAACCGTGAGTCAGAGCCCATGATGCTGCCTTGCGAACGGCGACTTGCAGCCTGCGTTCGGCGACTCCCGTAGTCGTGGAGCTAAATGAGATGCAGAAGTCGTCGGCATACAAAGAAGGAGACACCGACGACCCCACTGCTGCAGCCAGACCATTAATGGCCACTAAAAATAAGGAGACGCTCAACACCGAGCCCTGCGGGACCCCATTTTCCTGTATGTAAGAGGAACTAGAGGTGGCACCGACTTGCACCCGGAAAGAGCGGCGCAATAAAAAGCTTTGAAGAAAAGCCGGGAGCCGACCACGAAGACCCCACTCATGCAATGTGGCGAGGATGTGATGCCTCCATGTGGTGTCATACGCCTTCCGCAGATCGAAAAACACAGCAACGAGATGCTGACGTCGGGCAAAGGCCGTACGGACAGCAGATTCCAGCCGCACCAAATTGTCCACTGCAGACCGGCCCCGACGGAAGCCACCCTGGGATGGAGCGAGGAGACCGCGCGACTCAAGGACCCAACACAAACGCCGCCCCACCATACGTTCGAGCAATTTGCACAAAACGTTGGTGAGGGTAATGGGACGATAGCTGTCCACCGCCAGTGGGTCCGCACCGGGCTTCAAGATGGGGACAATAACACCCTCTCGCCATTGCGACGGGAACACGCCTTCGCTCCAAATGCGATTAAATATCGCGAGAATGTGTCTCTGGCAGTCCCTGGAGAGATGCTTCAGCATCTGTGCGTGGATGCAGTCCGGTCCTGGTGCTGTATCAGGGCAATCGGCGAGGGCAGCGAGGAATTCCCTCTCGCTGAAAGGAGCATTGTAAGTTTCAGAACGACGCATGTGGAACGATAATGGCGTCTGCTCGGCCCGCTCCTTGAGAGAGCGAAAGGCGGGGGGATAAGTTGCAGTCGCAGAGCTCGTAGCGAAGTGCGCAGCAAGGTGTTCAGCAATGGCGGCAGCGTCCGTGCACACAGCGCCGTCCAAAGAGATCCCAGGGACACCCGTATGGGTCTGGTGTCCATAAATCCGCCGTATCCGGGACCACACGAGCGAGGGGGAAACACGGGAGCCCAAGGAGGAAACATACCGCTCCCAGCACTCCTGCTTACGCCGTGCAATAAGACGGCGGGCGAAGGCACGGAGCCTCTTAAAGGCGATGAGGGTGTCCAGAGACGGGTGCCGCCTATGACGCTGGAGAGCCCGCCTACGGTCGCGAATAGCCTCAACAATCTCCGGCGACCACCAGGGGACAGCCTTCCTCCGAGGGAGGCCAGAAGAACGGGGGATGGAAGCCTCAGCCGCTGAAATGATGGACATGGTTAAAACACGAACCACCTCGTTAATGTCACCCTGTGGGGGAGACTCAATGGTTGCAGCGGAAGTAAAAGCTGGCCAGTCAGCCCTGTGGAGAGCCCAGCGGGGCAAGCGCCCAGAAGAATGACACTGGGGCAGTGACAAATAGATGGGAAAATGGTCACTACCACACAGGTCAGGGTGCACTCTCCAGTGGAGGGATGGGACAAGGCCAGGGCTGCAAATAGAGAGATCGATGGCCGAGAACGAGCCATGGGCCACACTGAAATGCGTGGGAGCACCGGTGTTCAAGAGGCTAAGGTCGAGCTGAGCCAACACATGCTCCACGGCCCGACCGCGAACATCGGAGACAGTCTCACCCCATAGAGGGTTGTGGGCATTGAAATCGCCCAGCAGCAAAAAAGGTGGCGGCAGTTCGGCTATCAGAGCAGCCAGGACATGCTGTGCGACAGCACCATCAGGTGGAAGGTAAATACTGCAGACGGTGATAGCCTGTGGCTTCCACACCCGAACAGCGACAGCCTCTAAAGCTGTTTGTAGAGGTACAAACTCGCTGTGAAGAGAGTTAAGGACATATATGCAGACGCCACCAGACACCCTTTCATAAGCTGCCCGGTTCTTAAAATAACCCCGATAGCCACGGAGGGCGGGGGTTCGCATTGCTGGAAACCAAGTTTCCTACAGAGCAATGCAAAGGAAAGGATGACGGCTGATAAGTTGGCGGAGCTCAGCTAGATGGTGGGAGAAACCGCTGCAGTTCCACTGGAGGATGGTATTAGCCATGGATGGGAAAGGCGTGAAGGGACTGGGGAGGCAGATTACGCCTCCGGGGCCCCTGCTGCTACTGAGTCACCACCTGGACAACAGCCATCCATTGCATCCGAGGGACTGGCGAGATCCATGTCCTCAGCGGACGCCAGAATCTCCACCTCATCTTCGGATGCAGAGGGAGAAGGTTGCGGAGGGACAGGTGCCACCGCAATTTCAGGATGCTTGGGAGCCTTTTTCTTCGACTGCTTTGCGCGCTGTGCCTTAGGTGGGTCTGGCTGGGTGGGCCTCACTGTGTCAGTCTCAGGGACTGAAGACGACCGTGACGCCCTACGACCAGCAACTGGTGGTTGTTTGACAAACTTGCGGGCGTCCGCTTTGGCACTGTGCAAAGCCTGGGATGGGAGGGCCCCAAGGGACCCGTTCCGGGCGAGAGGAGCCGAAGAAGGCTCACGCTTCTCCGGCTGGGAAGGGGGAACAGATGTCCCCGGTGGTTGGGGTGGTGTTGCTCCTGAAAGAGATGGAGCAGGAGCAACAGGGAGTGAAGTGCCCCCCGCAACCAAGGGGGCCGGTGAATTCTGGCAGAGCTGAGAGCGAACTCGTGTTGCAGCAGTGGCATAGGTAGACGTCATGGGCACGGGATGGAGCCGCTCATATTTGCGCCTGGCCTCGGTGTAGGTTAGGCGGTCCAGGGTCTTATATTCCATTATCTTCCTTTCCTTCTGGAAGATCCGACAGTCCGGTGAGCAGGGGGAATGGTGTTCTCCACAGCACAGTTAACACAGATGGGAGGCGGAGCACATGGAGTATCAGGATGCGAAGGACGTCCGCAATCCCGACACATGATGCTGGAAGTACAGCGAGATGACATGTGCCCGAACTTCCAGCATTTAAAACACCGCATCGGAGGAGGGATACATGGTTTCACATCACAACGGTAAACCATCACCTTAACCTTTTCGGGTAAGACATCACCCTCAAAGGCCAAGATGAAGGCACCGGTGGCGACCTGATTATCCCTCGGACCCCGATGGACGCGCCGGACGAAGTGAACACCTCGTCGTTCGAGGTTGGCGCGTAATTCATCGTCGGACTGCAGAAGAAGATCCCGGTGGAATATAATACCCTGGACCATGTTCAGACTCTTATGCGGCGTGATGCTAACGGAAACATCCCCCAACTTGTCACAATTGAGCAACCTCCGTGACTGGGCAGAGGATGCCGTTTTGATGAGCACAGAACCAGAGCGCATCTTGGACAAGCCCTCCACCTCCCCGAACTTGTCCTCTAAATGCTCCACAAAAAACTGGGGCTTGGTCGACATGAACGATTCTCCATCAACCCGCGTGCACACGAGGTACCGGGGTGAATATTCTCCATTGCCTTCTTTAGCAAGACGTTCCTCCCATGGAGTAGCTAGGGAGGGAAACGATCTCTGATCCAATTTCTTCCCGTTGAGGTTAGACCTCGATCGCTTAGAGACTGCCGGTGGAGGCCCACCAGCGATAGATGATGTACCACGCTTCATTGCGGGTCATCCGCCCTGATGCCACCTACTCCGATCAAGGGCCCTCCCCACGGGCGCCACTCAGCCACAGCAAAGGCCACCTGGCAGGATGGCCATTGCCGGGAGTCCCGATGCCCCAGGGCGATGGGCATCTACTCCTTGGCATACGTGGGTAGTTAACGGCGCAGGCATCAGTAGAGCGATCCCTGTGTTGTCAGGGGGCTACAACCAAGAGGGTACATGGCGGCCCCACCACAACGGACTGGCTACTGTGCTGGATCTTAGGTGCAAAAATGGCCAAGGTCGTCGTCGCAGTTAAAATAAACACTGCAGAGTGCAGTGTGGTAATCGCCCAAGAGATCGAAAACGAGCGGGACACCATTGCAACGACGAGAAAGACGGCTAAAGGTCTAATTGCACGACGGATACAGTGCACCATGTAAGGCGCCCTTCCCCAATTGGCTCGCTCTTCGGAAGAATTTAGAAAGATGGAGGTCAAACCCGAGAGGGGACCATCACATAAGGCCGAAACATGTGAGACTCCTTTTAGTCGCCTCTTACGACAGGCAGGAATACCGCAGGCCTATTCTAACCCCCGAACCCGCAGGGGGGTAATTTATGCTCTGGAATGTGTTAGTTGTTACAGACAATTGTTACTTCTAACTTATTATCTAGAATTTTTACATCTCCTGGCTCATTATGAACTGTTATTGAGAAAATACTTTACTATAAAAGAAAAATAATAAATTTGAGCTACAGCCAGAGCTTCGGCTTTTTGTCTTGTTGTCTCTCTTCACAGTTGCACAATTGATCTTGCCATCTCTTCTTATGTATTTCCAAGGCTTGCTTTCCTTTTTATACAAAATTGTTTATGGTTATAGTTATTCTTGTGTTTGTTATTTGGTTGTTCTTCCTACTATCCCTAGTACTGCATCCTCATTTCAAGTGTTCAAAATTTTCAATTCTGTATAAATATCTTTGTTTCTTTTCATTTTATTGAACTGTACATCTCATCCCTCACAAATTGACCACATTTCTTTGGAGCATTGCATGAATAGAGGAGGGCAGTATATTGAGGGTGGCAATAACAAAATATGTATGTTTTTTTTAAATAAAATGTTTCACAGTGATATATTCCTATTAACATTGTTCTAGAATAGCTCATATTCTATGTCATCAATGATCTGACTTGAGTCATAACTAACTCAAAAATTGGGATTCTTTCCTGAAGAACGTAATGACTATAAAGCATGGTTCTGAGACATTAGCTGCCATTAATGACTTACCCAATTATGTGAAAGAAACTACTTGACAATGCTAAGATTAACTAGACAAAAGCAGGAAGGAAATTAGTATTACTGTTACGAATTTTTAAGAAAAAAAGCTTAAGCACTCCTCAACCTGAAAGGTGGTATGTCCGTGACTTTCTCTTACCTTTAAATAACCTTACCCAATGCATTATAAGAGAACTACAGTTTAACCTGGGCTCTGAACTACAATACAACTAGGCATTCTTCACATTGACAAATAACTGCCATAGATGAAAGAAGTGATGTGTGATACAGAAAAATCATAATTGACTGTCTAATGAATCCATGAACTTTGGATTTTATTTCTGACAGTTTTTTGTTCATCAGCTCACACTAGTTATTCCAAAATATGTTCGACTGAACATACACTCTAAGATAAAAAAAAAAAAACTACACAGGAGTTACGCAAATTAAGCATAAATTGATTTAAGTACAGGTATCGATGGAAAATGCGAAATTGTAAACTTTGTCAGCCAATGGATGAATGTGTGATGCTGCAGCGCAATTTCACCACACAACTGGCCAGGATGGTACATAGGGGACATGTAGGTACCAGGGCACAAATTGTTTGCAAATTTCAATTCATGGACTCAGTTAGGTAGCAACTATGCCTTGCAGACAGGTGCATGAACAATATATGCAGATGTCAGAGAGGATGTCTCAAAGAAGCTGGTTGGAGTACTCGGTGAATCACTTGACATTTGAATAGGAGTGATGCCCCTATTCGACAACACTAGCAGGAATGGGTGAGTCACAGCTGAACACAGCACCAACAAGGAAGCAACTGAACTAGAGAGACAACAGAATGTGAGGACCAAGTAATCGTCACAGAGGCACTCAGGGTCCAGGAATCGTACTCTTCATTGGTCTGCCATGCAACTGATGCTTCAGTAACCACAACAACAATTAATAGGCAGATCACAGAAAGGCAGTTGAGCTTATGGTGCCCCTTGTGTTTACTACCACTGACTTCTGTACACCAACAAGCCCATTTGCAGTGGTGTCAGGCACATTCAGCCTAGAATCTCATTGAATGGAATAGAGCTGTCTTTAGTGATGAGTCCTGCTTCAAACTGAGTCCCCATGACCAGCACAGATGTGTCTAGAGAAGCCACAGACAGTGGTGGGATACCAACATGACTGTCGTCTGCGTAAGGCTCAACTTTTCCCAATTGAGAAGGTTTGGAATATTTATTATGGGTAGGGCCATCCAACCAGCTCAGGATTTTGACATTCTAATATTTTAATTGGACAGAATTTGGCACAATAGCCCTTAGAGGGACACCCAACACTTCTACCAATCAATGCCAAGGCGAATAACTGCTTGCATAATGGACAGAGGTGTTACACCCGGTATTAGCATGAGTCGACCAATTCCAACTACAGCTGACTGATGTTATAGTCATATGATATTATGTTTTCTCATTTGTAAAATGCACAATATTACATTTTTGAATATGTAAAGCAAGTTGCCAATTTTTGCACCACTTTGAAATCTTATGAAGATTTGACTGAGTATTTGTGCAGCCTCCATCAGACAGTACTTCATTATCCATACGAGGTCTATTCAAAAAATTCCAGAACTTTCGTAATTTTGTGCAAATGGTGTGTTGGAGTGAAATGCAGTTGGCATCCCTGCACATGGCTGGTTTAATACATAACTGCCGGAAGTTTCATTGTTGTATGTCTGCTAGTTATTGTTCAATGCTGTTTTGAGAAGAATGTTATGTCACACAGTTTGTGAATTTCGAGATGGCAGAGTTAGAGGAGCAACCTGTCTGCATTAAATTTTGCATGAAACTCAAGAAAACCTTTACAGAGACAGCCTAGTGACGTAGGAAGCCTACGGTGATGAGTGCTTAAGCCGTACTCAGTATTACAAATGGTTCACATAGTTTAAAAATGGCCAAAAAGAAGTTCACGATGACCCTTATTCAGAATGCCCTTCGACATCTACTGACAACGCTCATGTCAGGAATGTCGATGAAATTGTGCATTCCAATCAAAGACTGACTGCCCGAAATATTGCAGAAGAGTGTAACATTTCAGTTTAATCTTGTTATGAAATCTTGACAAAGCATATTGGAATGCATTGTATTACTGCCAAATCCACCCCACAGCTCATGAGTCAAGATCAGAAACACCTTTGCCTTGAAATCTGTGAAGAACTTTTGGACTGTGCAAATGACAATGAGATGTTCCTTAAGTGAAACATAACTGGTGATGAGACATGGGCCTATGGTTATATGTTGACACCAAGATTCAATCATCAAAATGAGTCAGGAAAGATTCTCCAAGACAGAAAAAAGCTTGTCAGCCATGATGATACTTTTCTTTGACTTCGAAGGATTAGTTCATCAGAAATTTGTGCCACAGGGACAAATTGTTATTCAATGGTACTATCGGGACACGCTGCGATGCCTGCGAGAAAATATGAGAAGGAAAGAGCTCGAAACATGGCAAGACAATTTGTGGCTCTTGTATCATAATAATGCACCCACACATTCATCCCTGTTGGTGTGTGACTATTACACAAAAAGCAAAATCAATGTGCTGCCTCATCCTCCGTACTATCCAGATCAGGCCCTTGTGGACTTCTTTTTTTTTCATTTCCAAAGTTGGAAACCCCATTGAATGTATGAAGATTTGCAATGATAGCAGAGATAAAAGAAAACTCAACAGACGTTGCTTCATGTGATCCAGCCGGAGGCATACCAAGACTGCTTCCAAAAGTGGGAAACAGCATTGGGAGCAGTATATCAATTATGGAGGAGAGTATTTCAAAGGAGACTGTACACGAAAGGTAAGTGTAGAAAAATTTTGTGGTCAAAGCTCCAGCATTTTTTGAATAGAACTTGTATCCGCATCATCTGTGAAAAGTCTGAGGGTACTACATCAGTAGCATTCTAAAAAAATGTACACGATAGTTATAAGAATAATGTGCATAGATAGTCCCAGGGAAACTGTCAAATCCTCCTTTGCCATACTGTTGATACACTTCTACATCTACAAATTTATTGCAAGCTCCTTTTTCTGAGAACAACATGTATTAATCAGTCTAGATTGTGAATATTTTTGTTTGCTACACTTCCCAAATGACATTTCAGCTACTGGTCATCACATAGTTTAGACAAAAAATATGTCATCATATTTACACCACAAATAAGGTTTGCTAATGACACTGTAATTCTGTCAGAGACAGCAAATGACCTGGAAGTGCAGTTGAATGAAATAGAAAGTGTCTTGAAAGGAGGCTTTAAGATGAACATCAACAAAAGCAAAACAAGGTTAATGGAATGTAGTTGAATTAAATCAGGTGATGCTGAAGAAATTAGACTAGGAAATGAGACACTTAAAGTAGTAAAGGAGTTTTGCTATTTGAGAAGCAAAATAACTGATAATGTTTAAGTAGAGAAGATATAAAATGTAGACTGGCAATGGCAAGGAAAGAGTTTCTGAAGAAGAGAAATTTATTAACATCAAGTGTAGATTTAAGCTTTGGGAAGTCTTTTCTGAAAGTATTTGTACGGAGTGTAGCCATGTATGGAAGTGAAACATGGATGATAAATAGTTTAGACAAGTGAGTAGAAGCTTTCGAAATGTGGTGCTACAGAAGAGTGCCGACGATCAGATGGGTAGACCATGAAACTAATGAGGACATACTGAATAGAACTGGGGAGAAGAGGAATTTGTGGTAAACTTGACTGGATAAGGAATCGGTTGATAGGACATGTTCTGAGGCATCAAGGGATCACCAATTTAGTTTTGAAGGGCAGCGTGGATGGTAAAAATCGTAGAGGGAGACCAAGAGATGAATACACTAAGCAGACTCAGGAGGATGTAGGTTGCAATAGGTACTTCAAGATGATGAAAAAGCTTGCACAGGTTAGAGTAGCATGGAGAGCTGCCTCAAACCAGTCACTGGACTGAAGACCACAACAACAACAAATAAGTGCAACTGGCAAACCGACAAGTGCAATGTAACATTTAGCAGAATATGAGACTCAGTAGTACACAAAATAGATAACTAATCTGACAGACGACAAAGCATAATGCAAAGATACAGATGAAATGGCAATACGGACTGTTAGCAGAAAAAAGAATTAGCAACATTATGAAAAAGAATGAAGAACTCAAGCTGGAAGATAATAGAATAATTTAACTTTAAGGGCCAATGTTGCTGGTACAGACAATTATTCTGTGACCATTCTGATCATCAGTGTTGTCGGCATACAGCCAGTCTAGCTTGACACGTGCTGCACGTACCTTGGAGTGTATGTGGCAATAGTTTTCGTGTTATGATGTGTTCCACTCCATGTACGATCTGTCACTCAGTGGATAAGTGTGCCAACTATTACCTTTCAAATATTTTTGCAGTCATTGTTGTTGAAGTTAATTCCTATAGTGGGCCTCCTATGCAGTGCCACTACACTGTGCTGTGTCACTTCTTCACCTTTTGCAGTTGGAGTGGATACTGAAAGAGAGCTCCACTCTATTCTAACTACTGAATGACATAAAGTATTTTGCAGCAACTGTATTGTAATTGCAATGTCTTCTCTGTATAATTAATTTACAACTGCAGGTTACACAGATCCCTACTATGTCACAGCTCACAACAGATCATAACGTGGACTGCTGTACTGATTTGACATTAGATACTCTGAAGACAGTTCTCATATATTCTTCACTTATTTTTGGTGTTAACGTTCTTGCCTGCACCTGACTTCCAAGCCACCACCAAGTTGTGATGCCAAATCAGACGCGCGCTTGCACAGCAGGTGGAGACACACATTCGCCATCGTGCCTTGTCGATATGCTGAGATGTCTTCCTTTCAAATCCATCTGCACATATATCAAACCAGGATGCATACAGTGGGATGTTCCACACTTAACAACCACCTAAACTATGTTTTCAGTTTCCACGAACATCTTTTGCTGGCCTAAGTGGTTAAAAGTGGAACATGTTATCCCACATAATCACCAAGTTACACCACAACCTACAAAGCATGCAACACAGTGAGCAGGTGGCACCCGAAAAAGAACTACAACTGGCTGGTGGCTAGGCCCTGCCACTATACCTGGGCCAGTGAAACATGTCATTTGACAGTGCAACAAAGTACATTTTTCTAAAAATGGAGAGAACGACAACGGAGATGAAGCGTTTGATAGTGTATGAAACCTGGAAATAAAAACACCCGAAGTTAATGACAATATCTATGAAAAGTCGTTCCAAATTGTTACAGTAATAGCTGCATCTAAAATGTCGTATAATAATGTAAATCTAAGCATACCAAATAACACGCTATCCAAACTCATAGAAAGAAATAAAGCAAAACATGCATAGCCTACCCGATTGCAGAGAGAAAGAATTAATTCAGTATACATTTACACTCACCAATTTACAATGTCAATGGTACAATTCCATCCAGTTCTCCTTCACAATCATTGGAACTGGCATCAAAACTGTTGTCTTCGTCATCTTCATCATTAAGAGAAATAATTGTTTGTTTTCATTTATAATGCCATCTATAGTCTGTGCTGCTCTCATCCATTTAGCAATACGGTCTACTTTTTTCCTCCATGAGGTAGTGTCTACAGTAGCAAGACCTTCACATAGCAGTCTTTCCACTTCTGTTATAGTGAAAGTCTTGTTGTCACTTCTCATGTACACCTTGACTTCACTCCATACCAATTCAATCGGATTAAAATGGCAGTGATAAGGTGGAAGCCAAATCACCAAGTGACCCGGTTTGCTTGCAATTTCATCTACAACGTATTTAGGTGGCACAGGATTACTTTGTTTCACGAGTGAGTATAACAGCAGCTCTGTCGTGCTCATGTCTGCAATAATGTCTCCCGACTGCAAACACTGCACCATAGTTTCTTTATGGTCACTAGTGGTGGGAGTTTTATCTAAAATCACAGAATGGTACAGTGCACTGTCCATCACAAACACTGTCCAAACACTAAACTGAAGCAACAAATTTTTAAACCACTGTACAAACTGTGGGTGGTCCATATCGTCATGATAGTCACCATTTTTTTCGATCGAAAAAATAGAAGTCCTTCAGGCACAAAGCCGTTTGAAGATCCTGCATGGGCCACAATTAATCAGGATCTTCTTCCTGTTGGCTGATGACTGCTGCTATTTGGAGTATCATCTGTCCAGCATTTCTCAACTGATTCTCCAGCATTGACCCAGGTTTCGTCTAACCATATGACTGAGTGTATGTCCTTTCCTACAATTCTGTGTAAGAAAATGGTACGAGCTGCAACGACATGAGCTTTTTCTGGTAACAGTTTTTGTCCAACTAACTTTTCAAAACAGAAGCCCATACTTTTTAATATCATCTTAAGTGACTCCCCCCCCCCCCCGAGAAAACTTCGCTTTCTTTTAAAGAAATTAGCAACTTTGCTATTGTGCGGTATTCTTGCCTTTTATAGTATCTGTATATGTGCCGACGAATTGCATCGGGTTGGAAAGAATCAATATCTGTAACAGGACGAGGTTGCTTTTTCCTTTCCTTTCCCGGAGTACTTAAAAACACACCGTTTTTCCCACGGGGGCTTTCTTCCACACTGTTTACTTCATTGTCTTTTAAGTCTTGAAGTAGCACCCCTTTCCTTATAGCTCTTCTTTCACCAATTCCTAGAGTTTTTGAGGTATGCTTTAAAACTTTATCAGCACGAATAGATGCATGCCCATGAGCAGAAACAAATTCTTTTTCTTGCTCTTAAAACTCATGCGTCCTCCGTAGCAATTTCAAAGCCTGACTATTTAATGGCACTCCACAGTGCAACGGAATGTCGACTGGTGAATGACATCGTTTTGGTGACATTGTTTAACAAATAAAAACTGCAGTCGAGGTGGTAACACAACACAACAGCAGGCGTTCGTGCACTAACATACAAGTAACACAACACAACAGCAGGCGTTCGTGCACTAACATACAATGTTTACACAGAAGCAGCAATACGGTAGTGGCGTCGCCGGAACCGGCTTTTGTTCGGTGCTGTTACTGGTTCAGAAGAAGCAGCGCCTCCCATTCCCCACTTGTTTGTTACTTATATTACCAACTCTATGGCGCTTGGGGAGTGACCTTGAAGTGACATGTTTCAGCGGCCCGGGTATAGACTCACCAAAATGTCAATCACACAGTTATTTTAATCAAAGTATAGCTTGGCAATGATCATGTCAATATGAAATGCTGGATAAGATCAGTAGGTGAACTGAAGTATCATATGTGCTCTCACAGATTGCCGTAACATCAAGTATGTTTTGTCAGCAAAGCAGCTGGACTATGTAATACTAACACCAAACATATACAGTGTAGTAGGTCTTGTAACATGATGCTGACATGTGCAAAAGCCAAGAAGGTATGATTATAGATCTCATAGATCCTAACATCTGTGTTACAGAGGTCAGAAGGTAAATCTGGGTAGTATGACAAGATTTATTTTAATACTGTTGATCTCATTTCAGGGTATGACTTACAGAAATCACACTCTCAATGTATATCAAGGGAAATACTTTCTTACTGCTCTGACAAGGAGTCATTCAGCTTGGAATGTGTCATGATGGGATAAGAGATATGCTTGAATGCGGACACATCTGGATAACTACAGGATGCAAAATCTCTTACAAATTTGTTGAATAATTTAGGGACGGAATCTGCATGAAAAAGGATTCCTTTCCTAAAATGTCCAAGGAGTGTATGGAAGAGTACTTGACATGAAATAAATGATAAATGCCAAAACATTCATGTCCCTTCTTGGCTTGGCCTTTGCTTTGAAAACTACGTTCACCTCCAGACAAGTTGATTAAGTTATGCAAAAAATGTGGTTAAATAATAATAATGCTTTTTGTACACTTTTGTTTTCCACAAAATTATTTTGAATTGCTGTTAAGAGTATAAAGTCCGAAGACTGCTTCTATTCAGCAAGCCTCTTCATATCTGATTAACTACTGCAATACATCAATATGAACCTGCTTCCTGTATCATGCGTAAGTCCCCCTTTACAATCTACCTCTCCCCTCCAGTTCCCACAATAATTAAATTGCCTATTCCATGATGCTTCAGGATGCATCCCAACAACCAACATCTTCTTTATGCCAAGTTCTACTTGTTCTTCTTCCATTTCAAGGAATGGGTGTTGGCCCATTCCAAGACAAAAGGAATTTAACAAAACTGTTGTCTCCATCTCTTCACTGATCATTCTATATCCCATCTTTCAGTTCGGTTAAAATGTACTGCTTGCCATGGCAAGCGCTCAGGTGGCATTCTTTTGATGTGGTCGTAGTAGTGCCTAATCTCTTCTGTCGTCGTTTTCACATTCTAGTTGCTGTCTTACTTCTTCACTTTGCACTCTGTTTCTTAATGTTCGTCCTAGCAGTTAACTCAGAAACCTCACTCAGCTGTTTCAGTTCTTTGTTCCTCTCTTTTTCTTAGAATCCAGTTTTCACTACAATACATGGAAGCAGGCTTAGCCATCACATTGTGCAGTCTTCACGGTATCTCTTTCCTCACAGTTCTGCCAAGGTTCTCCTTATATAACCATTAATGTGTCATATTTCTGTGTATTTTGAACCACAACTAAATTAGTTTTGTATATTGATATCTCTATCACAAGATATCTAAATGAAGTTACCTGTGCTATTACCTTACTGGCCATGACCTTTTTTGCTCTTATTACTTGTTTCCCTTCCACTACTATTACTTTTGTTTTATTTGTAGATATAACAATTTGATAAGTGTGTGCATGTGTGTGTGTGTGTGTGTGTGTGTGTGTGAGAGAGAGAGAGAGAGAGAGAGAGAGAGAGAGAGAGAGAGAGAGAGAGAGAGAGAGTGCGAAGTCCAAGGTGGAATAACAACAATATCATGAGAAGAAATTTTAGTTGGTCAAAGAGCCTTCTTCTGAAGTAGAAAACATTGCGAGAAGAAATGTTAGTGGGCCAAAGGGCCTTCTTCTGAAGTAGAAAACATACATGCCATATTGCAATTCTTCATACTAGCACAACTCACGCACACATGACCACTGTCTCTGGTCGCTGTGGCCTGACTGAGTTGTAACTGCGCATGATAGGAGCAGCATTCCAGTGGTGGGTGTATGGAGGAGGCTTTGGGTGGGCAAGGGAGGAGGGCGAGCTGGGTGGGGTTGGGAAGGTGTAGTGCTGCTTGTGGGAGTTTGCAGGGACGTGGTGGGGTTGGGGTAGGGCTGTTACGTGCAGTGGGGCGGGCTGTGGGAAGAGAAATAGAGACTTGGAAAAGGACTACTGTATGTGTTTGTGGAACAGAAAATTGCGTTGTCCGGAGTGGAAGTAAAGACGTGGACAGGTTAAGTGGAGGACACGGACTAGAACAGGTTGAGGTTAGGGGGTTTATGGGAGCATACGATATATTGCAGGAAAGTTCTCACCTGCTCAATTCAGAAAAGCTGGTGTTAGTAGCCAGGCTCCAGCTATATCAAAAAGACTTGGTTAGAGACCACACCCTTGCAGTTTACAGCCAGTAACTCAATAACTCTTTTTCATACTAGTTTTAGTATTATCTACAGTGATTTAATGGCATTCAAAATTGTAGTCAGTATGTATTTCTCATAATTTCATCCTTCCTACCTTACTGTAGGCTCTCCTAGTCTATGGAGGCCAGTCAAGTTATGCCACAGTACAAATCTATAGTAGCTCTCAACAAATGCTTCTTTTTTTCAGAAACTCTTTTCTTGTTTTCGTTAGTCTACACTTTGCATCCTCAGCCATCACCAGTTATTTTGCTGGCCAAACAGCAAAACTCGTTACTCGTTTTCATGCCTCATTTCCTAATCTTATTTGCTCGGCACTGCCTGACTTATTTGAATACATTCCTGTACCATTGTTTCACTTTTGTTGATGTTCATCTCAAAATCAGAGTGCTAATATCAACATATATTCCAAACTTAGTCATATGCATTTGAGTTGGCAGCTCACGATCAGTGAAAAATTCTAGCTGTAGTCATTTGTTGTTATCACAATTTTTCTAGCTCTTAAAGTGAGTTTCATTTCCAACATTACTTGTTGCAAGTGAAAATTGTTAAGTGAAATCTTATTGTGAATTTAATGTTGAACTCCTCCATAAATATGTAAAGCTGTAATCAGCTCAAATATTGATTTGAATATGACGTCAACAATGGTTCTACTGGTGTTAGTTGACCTTTGTCTTGTATCATCCTAAGGACTTAGTTACATAATGAGTTATGTATACAGATAAAATGCTATAATGTGGAATCTAAATCACATTACAAGTTTATTTTTCACACACACAAATACTTTTCAAAGGTGTAGGTCACATCTGGCACAGATGAGGGTACAAGCCACATTGTCATAAGTAGCTGAATGAGGTGATTCTCATGTTGAAAGGAGGCAAGAACAACAGTTCCAATACATACAGTCCTAGTAGTACACTGTAGTGTCTCACTTTAATTGTGCTACACCAGATTATCTCCTGTGCCACAGCTTACACTAATCAGACTGCCCGTAATATTAAACATGGGGCATTGCCACATACATTTAGTCTATCACAAATGTGACACGAGCATGTATGCCTGCCAAAGCATTGTTAACATCCATGCTATTCAATAGTATTAGTTGGTGTTCGAACACTGAAACTCACTATTAAACCAGATCCTCTATTAAGGTCAAGGTGGTTTTTCCCCCCTTATCAGTCCTTTGAGTCTATTCTGCTTTCACCTTTATTTCTATGTTCTGTTCAAAATTTTGTTGCTTTATCTTTACATCTTTTTTATCCTCATCTCTAGCAATTTCTTTTCTTTCCAGTTTTTTTAATCCCCCATATTTAGTTAATTGTTTCCAAATTCATCCTCTTGTATCTTCTCAATAATAAAGTGCTGAAACATGTATTTTTTTCGGGCACATTATTTGTACTTTGGTTATTCAAATAGGTTCTCTTCAGTATAGCATTTATAATTTCTACATATTTATAAATGAATTCACTTCATACTTGAGTTTCTTTTATTTACAATTTCTCTCTTCATTCAAAATTGTGGATAATAATTCTTGTACATCTGCCTCATTCTAGCAGAATTTTTGTTTCTTAATTTTCCTTCCTTGATCTCAATAAGAAGATCAGGCAGCGAGAACTTTGGAGAAAGGTGTACAGTTTGCATTCTGCTATAAAATATACCACAATACTAATAGCTCTCAGGGAGTACGAGTAAAATGAGGGAAATAGCATCTGAAGCTGTAAAAGTTATGTATGGGATACCCCCTTGCATTATCGCACTTTATGTATATGTACATAATCAGCATCAAAATACTTGCCAGGGGGCTGTTTATTATCTAATAAAGGTTTATTTTCTAATAGCTGCTGATGTAATGGGAACTGATAACTTTCTGGGAGGTAGAAACGTTTCACTCAATTTCATACATCATAATCGATGTTTCTAGCAAGCCTGAAGCTGTCATTTGTTATTTAAATAATAAAACACAGCACCAGTTACATATTTTTTCATGCTTAGCTCAAGGCATTTCGTGGTGTTTGCAACTGTGTGATTTGTATCTGTGTTGTTCTGTGTCTCTTGCACTGTATTTGTCTTTTTGAGGTTATCAGGTACTGTGCCTCCTCAGTTATGTAGATCAACCCAACACTCACACAAACTATCACTTATATGGTTTGTTTGTGTAACATCACAAAAAATAAATACGTAAATAATGCACCTGACAACGAAAATAAATTCTCGAAACAGGTTTCGCACGACGTAAAAAAGTATTTGGTGCTGTATTTAAACCAAAAACATATGAGCAACGCAGAGTGAGTAAAGGATTCAACTAGCACTACAAGTGGCCAAACGACAAAACACACTAAATATGATTCGGACAAGGGTGCGACAACAATCATGAAATTGCACATGCGCAATAGAGACAGTTTGGAATAGTTGTGACTGCTCACCATATCTTTATTCAACGAACCTTGACAACCAGAAGCGGTATTGGGAAATCTGTTTACGAAATCTGGTTTTGGGAGCACCCTGTAATAAACAGGGTGCTAGAAACTCCCATCAGCCACCATGTCAAGTAGAGCTTGGCAACAACAGGAGATAAGGCATGAATTGTCCCAACTTTTACACGTTTACTGCTCCAAATCTGCTGAGCTGAGTGCCCTGGTTTCATGAAACTTAACCACCTAATGCCTGCAATCGCTACTTGACAACCAGTGTGATTCCAGCATAACTTTTTCGGTTTTCTTCTCCACAAAAGTTTTTGTATAAAGCGTAAATCATGGAAAAATCATAAATATGCAGACACAAAATCGAATACGAATTAACATGTGGACATAGGAAATTTGACGGGAGCAATAAAAAAAATGTCATAAAAGGTGGAAAAATGTTAATTCCGGGAACCTAACAGCAGGATTACACTGTACAACCATGGCTCTCAATGTTGAAAATGAAAATATCTGCATTGGCATGTTGACAACATGGCACACACATAAACAGAATATTAGTCTATTTTAGTATAAACTCAAGGAAAATAATCAAAGGTTGTTTAAATACTTTATGTAAGAAATAAGACAAACATATACAAAATAATGGACTCAGGACTCCATTGCGTCACTCACCAATACGAAAATATTCTGCAAGGTCTTCAACAACAGAATATAAATGCACTATCTGAGCCCAATCATTAAGCAGAGAATCAACAGTCTGCCGAACTGCGTCTGCTGTTCCCATGTCATATTGGAAATATACTGGTCTCCTCAAACCTATGGGGGAGAAAAAGAACAAATTCCCTCATGAAACTGAATTTAAAAGGCTTGCATTACAGTAAAAATGGTGTTCTAAAGAACTTAAATGTAGTTATCTGACACGAAATAAAGGAAATATTTAATATAAATCTATTTTTTGAAACTCTACTATTGAAAAATCATTTAACTCCCACAACATATCCAGAGAGTGGGCAAACTTTTTTCTGTACGAATTTATCGAGGGTATTTATTCATGCAGCAGATAGTACTGATCAAATGAAGAAAAATAAAGGCCTACAGCACATTCCAGGAAACAACACTTGTTGAGATACTAGCCACTCTGTCTTATGACAGCCACCTACATATTTATTCAAAATGTAAATAATGCCATCTTTGTAGCAGTACCGAAACAGGGATTAAAACTTTTTAAGTACCATTTTAGAAACTCACACTCCTTGTCTTGAAATGGAGCTGTTGATCTGCTACACTGTCCCTGAAGACTGGTAGCATTGGTATCAAAACACATTGTGTAAAAGATATTTTATAATGTGAAGGGCAAGTTTGGAAAAGAATTACGTGAAAAACAGATACAATCAGTGCATACAGCTGTATGTATGAATGACCCACACTACTGAAAATATTTAATGGCTTCAATATGACAAAAACCCCACAAAAAACATAAAATGCCATCTGAAAAGATGTTCTGATTACACTTAATTATGTTTCAGACTTACCTGAATACAAAATAAAGGGTGAGAGAGGAGAACTTAAACTTTGTCTGTACTACCAATTCAAGAGATCCTGAAAACTTGTTAAGGCTACAGTTACCTTGTTCCTTCGGATGCAAGCTAGCAAGAGGACTTCCATAGAATACAAATTCAGCCATCCAGCTCTTCGTGGCTTTTCCCTGTACACGAATGGCTACTGAAAGCAGCCTTTTGAGAAGAGCCTGCCATGATGAAGGATGGACAGTAGGGCCAATTGGGGGAGGTAGCTGCACTAAACGCAGTACAAGGGCTGTAGCATTTGCTTCCACTTGAAGCCCCTGATGTGCTATTTCTCTGCGGGAAAGCTGAAAATAGTATAAAAAATAAGCAAGTCTCATTAACGATCTATGTAAATTTGTCAAAATGTTTTAGTTTTTTTGACAGTTCTTTTCAATGTTATTTGAAAGTTTTTTTCCATTGTGGTCATGTACAAAACCTTGGAGAAAGTTGTTTTAAACATTCTCAGTGTATTCGTGTTAATTAACGTGACAAGTAAACCAAAAATATTTAAAACAATAAGTCTGCTGAGAAAGATTTTATGACTATATTGAACAGTGTAGTTTCTTATTGTGTTAATGTAATTAACAAATAGTAGAAAGACAGCAAAGTAACAAGAGTAACTAATATAAAATTTTACAGAGTCAAAGATACATAGATAGCCTGTAACAAGGGAGATTTAACTTAAATTTTAAACAGCTGAGTGTCAAGCACTGTGTGGGAGCACCTCACATTTTTCCATCACGTAAACTACATATAACCTTCGTATGTTCCTTATTGTCCACCGTTTTACATGTGTCCAACATTTTCACCAAAAATCTTTAGAGTCTGAAAGACTTCTGTTATGGCAGAATTTTAAAGTAAGTTGCTGGAATTTTCTGTGTCGCATTGTTGACTAGCTTAATCTTATATATGAACTTGAACATAAGTACAAATAGTGCATTACTGAGGTGCATAGATTCTACACCTTATTTAATGGAATGTACAATTGTAATTAATATCATCTGACAACAGAACTGTGGCTGCCTCTTTAATTACAAAGAACACAGCATAATACAGATTCAAATTTAACTTTTGTGCTATTGCAACCCTTTTCTGAATCTCTGTGGAAAGGGTGCAAGGAGAGATTCACCAATTTTAGATTCACTGGGTTGCAAAACATATGTATATTTCAATGTTCAGAAAAGAGTTTCTTAACAATTAGGCTACAAAGGCCGGTCCACTTGTAACACTGTTCACATCTCTCTTTCATGCACATCTTTGACAGAACCCTTTAATCACAAGGGCTTTAGTTGAGGCCAGAATAAGCTTCTTAACAAGCACTTTTTATTTAAGCATGCTTCTTATTTTTATTAAATGCCTCTCACGAAAAGATGATAAGTAATGGGTGAAAAACAGCTCGTCAGATTCCAAAGGAAGTCACACATGAAAAACTTAAAGAATCTGAGGAAGTCCTGCAAGAGTTTCCACGGATTAAATCTGAGATATTTGGTCAAAGTTATCAGTTTATCATTAAACAATTGTCTTGTAGCACCTGAAGATTCTAGAAAGAGTTTCTGGTCCAACATTGTGTACATTTAACAGCAAAGATACCTGTAAACCTGAAATGATCACCGATACCACTGTCTTTTCTTATTCACATATTTTCCTGTTCCACGATTTCATATCTTTATATTTTGTGTCTCTGGCATAATGATAGCTGTCTCGAAAAACACTGCAAGGGCTGCATTTTTCTGGAGTGGTTTCAGCTATGGAACCACAATTCAAACAAAATGCATCTGAATCATGTTGAGAGTTGCTGAAGTGGAAACTGACGAAACATGAGAAAGATATGCTTAAGCAACAACCTGCCACTGTTTGCTCTTTGTTTGGTAATTGCAGACAAATCCTAATATGATGCATACTGTACGATTATAACAGAATCTTGCAGCACACATGGTATTACGTGTATGCCATTATGTCGTCACTAACTCAAATTCACCAATCTGTGATTGTAATTAGTGTGTCTGACACAGTTACAGCACTTAACATATCGATTTCATGCATTCTTCTCACATGCTTATTTTGATACTCAACACAAACAATGACCAATTTAGGAAATAGACTTTCACATTTCCACAAAAAACTAGACAAAATAAAACTACTTTCAAAATATCCACAGTAAACAAAATAAACCAGAACATCAAATGATTATCAACAGAATAAAGTAAAGGGGGAGGGAGAGGGGGAAGGTAGTGGGAGGGGGGAGGGAGAGGAGGAGGGGGGAGAGGGAGAGAGGCAGAGGCAGAGGCAGAGGCAGAGGCAGAGAGAGAGAGAGAGAGAGAGAGAGAGAGAGAGAGAGAGAGAGAGAGACGACAGAGAGAGAGAGAGAGAGAGAGAAAGAGACGACAGAGAGAGAGAGAGAGAGAGAGAGAGAGAGAGAGAGAAAGAGACGACAGAGAGAACATTCGTTTTTACCTCCTGTGCAAGTGTGACAAATGGAATTCTCTCATCGCATAATGCTACCACATGTGCAAGTTCAGGTATGAAATATGCAGGGTGTTTTGGTCGTCGAGGAGTTGTTTCATTTCTTCCAGTCTGTGCTTTCCGTTTTTTCTCACTCTGATCTGTAACAACACAAAACACTTGTCTACTGCATTGCTACATATTACACAGTAAGAGAATTCATTTAAATTTAATCCTTAGAACACATAAATTAAGAAATACAGAATCAACATCACATATGGAATTTAAACAACAAAGATTAAAGATATGAGATACAGGAATTACATTAATGAGCTCTTGAGATGACTTTCAGGATGTACAGTAGTCACAGCTATTTAACATAAAGGCATTACTAAGAATGTATTTTCTACTTACCGTCAACACTTGTAAAAGGTCCATGAGTTATCACAAAGGTATCAAATTCAATAAGGGTAAGAACTTTCAGGTACATCTTAGGGAGCTCAGTCTCAATGGTATCATCATGGGGATCATCCTCAATTGATGCATGTTTCACAACAGCAAGGTAGAAAGAACAATCAATTTCACAGGGGCAATTTTCCTTTTCTTTGAAAGCTACAACCTGAAACCACAAAAGAGAAAGATAAAACATATCTTTTCTAGCTTTATCACAGTCCATGATTCATTTCCATGCAATGCTGTTCTCCAGGACCTTAACTTTCAGAGTTCTTTTTTCAAATTAAAGTCTACATTTGATACTAGTAGAATTCTTCCGACAGGGAATCCTCTCTTTGCCTATGCTAGTCTGCTTCTTCTGTCTCCTAACTTTGTCCATCATGTGTTATCTTACATTGTAGGGGAAAATGTATGCCTTGCATCAATGGGATTCAATCCCCCCAGCCCTCCGCCTAAGCATCTCCCTTGTGAAGTAACCTTATATGGAATACCAGTTCAGCTTACTACCTGTGAAATGAGTAAGTTATGATTAATGTAACAGTAGAAAGGCTTTACTAGTTTAGTAGCTACTCCTCTTTTTCTAGTTAGAGTACATTCTCTCCCAAACATAACACACAATTACCCAAATACACATAACCAGCATATGAGTGGTGGTTATATGTAGGAGAGTGTGGTGTTAAACTGGAAAAATAACAGCAAAAGTGAGTATATGCACCACACATACATAAGGTATAGGCGAATGATCACATTCCCTAATTTTTTTTTTCTCTCTTTTTTTTGGACTTCGATAAACGCAAATTTATGGGTAGCCAGAATTATAAGTGCATCAGTATTACCAACATTCTAAACTACTACTGTATGAAGTACATATTCGAATTGCATCTTCTATGACATATCTAACAATGGTTGAAATGACCAGAATTTATTATATCTGTAATTAACTTGCCACTTCAGTTGCGTGTACATAGATACCTTTTCTGAAAACCACAATGTCACTACAATGCATTAGTAGCCAAAGGAAGTTACTGTGAGCCCACTTCAACAGAACTCACTTATGTGCACAGTGTCTTTAATGCAAAGATGCCAATTATTCATCTTGCACAAAGAAATAGTACTTAAAATTCCCCTCCATGCAATTATCTCCTGCACCAGTGAAAAAATATACAAGGAACAATGAAAAAAGGAATAAAGTAATTCATGTTTAAAATATCACAGAGTGACAAATTGTGACTTCGAAACCTAAATAAATTATTGTTAACACTAGATGAAAGAATTTTTGCTGGACTGATAATGGAAGAATTAGTTTTTAATATCCATCTTACAAGAACACTTTAACTGCTGTGGATGAGTTAACTCGTCATCCTCTGCCACTTCCCAGTGCTGAGGATGTGTTTCAATGTGGCCCCTGGGTTTTCCAGAAATTCTACTGGTGTGTTTACATATCTCATTCCATAGACTTCTCACTGCTGTGGGCAAGTTACTTCCATACCTCAGTCAGTGAAAAAGTTATGGGTATGTATCATACAATAATTGTACCTCTTTGTGCCCTATAATTTCTTTTTAAAAAAAAAAAAAAACACTCTTCTTTATATATATTTACAATTTGTACAGAAACCAGATAGCAGCTATAAGAGTCGAGGGGCATGAAAGGGAAGCAGCGGTTGGTAAGGGAGTGAGACAAGGTTGTAGCCTCTCCCCGATGTTATTCAATCTGTATATTGAGCAAGCAGTAAAGGAAACAAAAGAAAAATTCGGAGTAGGTATTAAAATCCATGGAGAAGAAATAAAAACTTTGAGGTTCACCGATGACATTGTAATTCTGTCAGAGACAGCAAAGGACTTGGAAGAGCAGTTGAACGGAATGGATAGTGTCTTGAAAGGAGAATATAAAATGAACATCAACAAAAGCAAGATGAGGATAATGGAATGTAGTTGAGGATAATGGAATGTAGTCAAATTAAGTCAGGTGATGCTGAGGGAATTAGATTAGGAAATGAGACACTTAAAGTAGTAAAGGAGTTTTGCTATTTGGGAAACAAAATAACTGATGATGGTCAAAGTAGAGAGGATATAAAATGTAGACTGGCAATGGCAAGTAAAGCGTTTCTGAAGAAGAGAAATTTGTTAACATCAAGTGTAGATTTAAGCTTTGGGAAGTCTTTTCTGAAAGTATTTATATGGAGTGTAGACATGTATGGAAGTGAAACATGGACGATAAATAGTTTAGACAAGAGAGTAGAAGCTTTCGAAATGTGGTGCTACAGAAGAGTGCCGATGATCAGATGGGTAGACCATGAAACTAATGAGGACATACTGAATAGAACTGGGGAGAAGAGGAGTTTGAGGCACAACTTGACAAGAAGAAGGGACCAGTTGGTAGGACATGTTCTGAGGCACCAAAGAATCACAAATTTAGCATTGGAGGACAGCGTGGAGGGTAAAAATCGTAGAGGGAGACCAAGAGATGAATACACTAAACAGATTCAAAAGGATGTAGGTTGCAGTAAGTACTGGGAGATGAAGAAGCTTGCACAGGATAGGGTAGCATGGAGAGCTGCATCAAACCAGTCTCAGGACTGAAGACCACAACAACAACAACAACAATATATCTTGAACTGTTTATGAAATATGGCAGTTGTTATGGCCACATGATTTGTGATGTGCGAGGACAGCAATGGTCACATCTCACAACAATCTGTTGGATGTAAAAATCACGATCTCAAGAATGAAATGAGATATAATTCTGCTCTCAATTTTCAATAAAATTTTGGTATCTTATGTGCATTTCAAACAGTGCAATGTATGCGCTAAAAACAAGCATATGTAAAAAAAAAAATGTTTACCTCTGCAATCTCTTTAAAACTTCGCACAATGTTTTACTTGTTTTACTTAACCTGATGCAGCGCAGTAACTATGATGAATAATGAAAAGAAATTCAGTCACTTATCGAACAAAGATAGCAAACTGTAAGAGACACAAAATTCTAATTTTTTAACCTAATAGTTCTCTTAAAATTGGGCGGTAAGTGTTTCACAGCGGTCGGCACACCATCTCCCAGCACCGGTAGTGGCATTTGGTGACAGTACAGCTATAACAAAGCTACTCTCAGCAAGGAATACAAAGAGCACGCATGTAACAGCGAAAGGGTTGAGGAGAAAATGAACGAATGAAAGAAGCTGACACAGAAAAATGTTAAAATGAGGGGTAAGTCACACAACAAGTGATACTTTCACTACACTAACCAATTACAATAAACTAAAAAATAGCTAAAAGAGCTATCTGTGCTACGTAACAGAATTAAATCTTGAAGATGATCGATAAAGTGTGATTAAGTTAGATGAAGTCTGAAGATTATCATGAAACTTTCAAGTCCTAAACATGGTAGCAGAAACAGAACAAGGCTATAATTTGGAGGTAATGCATTGTGGAATACAGACAATTAAAATTTTGAAGATTCTACAGGAATGGAGTAATTTTATTTTCATTAATTTATTTGTTTTCATACTATGGCAGAAAGAATGTCACTTTCAGATGCTTCAGACTATAAAGTGACTGGATATACAAAATAGCTACTCAACAAGCAGCAACAGGAGAAAATATATACGATGACTACAGAAATGGGCAAGCTTTTGAAGCCAGTGGTTCCTTCTTCCAGTAGAACATTTGAAGGGGAAGGAAGAGGGATGAAGCAAATGGGCTGGCTAGGTTTAGGAAATGGGGGGAGTTCCGAAAAGTTGCCCAGAGCCCGAGGAAAGAGGAGACTTATCAGTATGTCTCCAAAGACCCAGACTTTTTTGAATGCTCCCCATTTTCTAAACCTCACCAGTCCTTTTCCTTCCTCCCTCTTCCTTCCCATTCAACCCTTCTGCCAGAAGAACTAGCCACTGCTCTGAAAACTTGCTCATTTCTTTAACCTTTGTATATGTTTTCTCCTTCCGCTGCTTGGTGAGCAGGTTTTTTTTTATCTATTTAACTATATTATATTTTCAAATATTGATTAAATTTGCTAAAATAGGCTATAATCTATGTTTCATTATTTTAAAATTACACACAATAAAAAATGGTAGCTACACAATACAAGCAAATAAAAAACAAAATTTCACAACTTACGAGAATAACATTTGGATGCCGATGGAGCTTTACATACATTCGGTGCCTTCCTATTTTAGTCATTGGATGATCTGGATGATGCAATAATGGCAAGCGCTCATATGGAGTGGCTGGGAGGTGTTGCAATGTCTTTTCACATCGACGTTGAGTGATCCAAAACCTGGAAAATGTAAAATATATTTCTTGTTACATAATTAGCAACAATGGTATTTTAAAAGTAATAATGCATGTAATCCTTTCACATAAGACTCATAAATCATGGAAAGAGTAACGTGTAAGGAAGAAAGTTTTCTGCATCAGTCATGTTGAATGAACTTAGATTTACCAAATGTTACAATTAAATAAAGATGAATTATTCTACAAGAAATTTTAATGTAACTCAATTTATAGCTCTTCTTGCACCGCCTTGCACAATAATAATACAGGGTGCATCAAAAAGAATCATCCAATTTGGCACGTCTATATTTTTGAAACTAATAACCATATACAATGAATTTTGTTTTTTGATGAATGGGAAACTCAAAAAGTTTTTTTTTCTTTTTACTGCCTTTCCATAGGTATTCAGTATGCCCCCCCCCCCCCCCCCCCTTGAGATGCACCGCATACATCAATGCGGTATTCACATTATTCCCACACTGCAGGGAGCATGTCTTGAGTTACAGCTTCCACAGCTGGTGTTATGCGATGTCTCAGTTCATTCATTGTTGTTAATAACAGAGTTACATAGAGTCCTTTATAAACCCCCACAAGAAATAATCACGTAATGTCAGGTCCGGTGGCCTTGGAGGCCAGTAACATAAGGTTGAATCATTTGGTCCACGTCGACCAATCCATCGCTCAGTAATCCTTTGATTTAAAAATTCCCTCACTTCCAGATATCAGTTTGGTGGTGCACAATCCTGTTGGTAAATATAGTTGTCCGAATCAGTCTCCAACCTCATATGAAAGTCACACTGAACAATTATTACTGACCTGCACTGCGCAAAACATAGAACTCAAAACACTTTCTGTTGTCCCGACACAATTTTTACTAGAACTGAAGTGGGCGCACACTGCAGCTACTTAATGGGAAGAGTTTGCTCTTTCCAACAGTACATCATTAATGCACATATCTTAAATAACATAATAGTTATGATTTTTTAAAACTGAATTATTCTTTTTGATACATCCTGTATTTCAATAACATTGTGATTAATACAATGTCAGAGACAATACTATTATTATTGTTGTGTTTATAGACATACACAGTGTATGAAAGAACAAGATGCCTACGATAATAAAACTTCTTTGGCCATCAAGAAGCTAAATTTGATTACGATTTTGTACAGTGTTTTTGTTACGATGAAACATTTTACATTCTGTAAAATACACAGCCCTTTTCTGTGAAAGAGACACTGACCAATTTTAATAGTAAGTCATTTTTAAGCCTCTATAAAATACACCAACATGGACAAGTATTACATTAAATACATACACTAACCATTAACATTATCACAACTGACTTTAAATTCAATGGGAGCAATCTTTCTTTCTTATATATTTAAGCATTATGCAATACGTTGTATGTCCTGTGGCATGCAATTGAAAAGTCTTTCCATACGTGAAGCCGTACACCATCACCAGGAAAAATAACACTGGTAATCCACAGGTCAGAGCGTGGAATGTTAGATCCCTTAACCAGGCAGGTAGGTTAGAAAATTTAAAAAGGGAAATGGACAGGTTGAAGTTTGACACAGTGAGGATAACTGAAGTTTGGTGGAAGGATGAACAGAACTTCTGATGAGGCGAGTACAGGGTTACACATACAAAATCAAATAGGGGTAATGCAGGAGTAGACCTAATAATGAATAAGAAAATAGGAATGCAGTTAAGCTACTATGAACACCATAGTGAATGCATAGTCACAGCCACGGTAAATGCAGGCATTGCATCTGTTCCAAGATGGCATCACAACAGTTAAAGGCTTACCATGTGCTTTGTTTTGAGGTGCCCAGAAATGGTTCAAATGGCTCTGAGCACTATGGGTCTTAACATCTGTGGTCATCAGTCCCCTAGAACTTAGAACTACTTAAACCTAACTAACCTAAGAACATCACACACATCCATGCCCGAGACAGGATTCGAACCTGCGACCGGAGCAGTCGCGCGGTGTCCAGATCTGTGGTTACACTGCAACGCTAGTATCGTGCATGGTTTAGGAAAGATTTACCATGCAATAACAATTTAAGTATGTGGTACCGACAGATGCCTTTGTAAGGGGAAGAATCATGGCTAACATCGTGTAGTTGATGCAAACTTCAAAACAGCACACGAGGCATTTCATCGAAGTCCTCACAAGTTAATTAGTAAAGCAAGCAGGCAACTGCCCATGCCAAATATTACAGTGTGCATAAACGGCTTTGTTTTAAACCATACAAAGAGGGATTAGTGCTGACCTTTACACCACTACACAAAGCGAAAAAGCTAGACTTGTGGAGAACTGGAGTAGAGGATGTTGGTTTTATAAAAAGACTTAGCATCTGCGATGAAACCACTTTCCGTGTAACACACACACACACACACACACACACAATGTCAATATCTGGGGAAGAGAGAAACCAAACACTGATGGAGCATCAGTGTGACTCATCAAAAGTGAATATTTTTTGTGTGGTGTCAGACGAGAAAGTCCACAGCCCATTTTTCTTCTAACAACAAACAGTGACACGTAACTCACATCAAGACGTGTTGAAAACCTGGTTCTTACCCCAGCTGAACACCAGTTATGATGATTACATTCTGAAATTGGACGATGCTTCGCCTATTTTTGCAGGAATGTACAAGAGCTTCTTAAGTGTGTTCTTCACCAATGCTGGACTGGACATGCTCCAACAGTAGACCACAGCCTTCTCCCCTGATCAGCCCATTTGCTGGATTTAACACTCCATGATTTCTTTCTGTGAGGGTTTATGTACCGCCAAATGCTGTTTCCCTTGAGGAAGGGAGTGACCAGATAAAGCATGCACTGCAGATTATCAGAGAGAATGTTCTATACAGAGTATGGGAAGAATCTGATTACCATGTAGGTGTGCATCGTGTGACCAAGGGTGCACATATTGAAGAACTGTAGAAACGCATAACAAACTGGGACAGCTGCCACTGCTTGTGGTGAAACATTTGTCCATATAAAGTAATAAATTGATCTATTACAAATTTTTAAAACCACACCACTGATTTATAAACACCTTAAATAATGTGCAAAATCACAGTATTTGCCAAGAATGAGACAGGGAGTGGCAAGGGGTGTATAGTTTCACACCGTTTGTCTAAAATGCAATACATGCATGTTTGTCTAAAATGCATTTAAATACATCAGTATAGTCAAATGAATTAAAAGTATACACTTACACATATTTCAATTACATCTCAGTTCATTTCCATTACTTCTCAGTTCAGTATAACTGCAAAAGGAGCCTATCATTGAAACTAAAGTAATATACACCTCACTATTTGCAAAGAGTGGCAGAAATAACAGGAGTAGAAAATGTAGGGATAAATAACAAAAAAAACATATCATACACACATTCACAAAATAAGGCAACACAAGAAATTCATTAATAATACATTAAATAATATTTACAAAACAAATCTTTCCAATCATCTGTATACAATCCCAAGCAGCCCATATGCCTGCAGATACTGTTACATCACATCAGCACATAAAACACGACAGGTACCCCATGTAACAGAGATGTATATATTAGACATTAAAAGTAATGTTATAAAGGATTACTGAAATATTAGTTAACACTCATGGAAGCAAATTATACTTCCAGCTTTAGTGTACTGAGCTCCTTGACACGTACTATGGCTAAATTATAAATACTAAAAGCTGATATAACATGTAGTAATAATTAACCCCTTAATAAAACATAAACTGCACCATTATTGATAATATAATTAAAGCGAGTGGTGCATATAAGATGCAGACTGCTTGAGTTACAGACTTCAAGTGAACCTATAATTACCTGCAAAACAAAATTATTGTCCACTTTATTATCCATTAGCCGAAAACCTCTTCTACATTTCATCCTACAAAATTATATATTGGGCTGGTAAGTCATGAAGGTAAAGCTCTAATATATTAGGTAGACGTAAATACACTACTGGCCATTAAAATTGCTACACCACGAAGATGATGTGCTACAGACACGAAATTTAACCGACGGGAAGAAGATGCTGTGATATGCAAATTATTAGCTTTTCACAGCATTCACGCAAGGCTGGCGCCAGTGGCGACACCTACAACGTGCTGACATGAGGAAAGTTTCCAACTGATTTCTCATACACAAACAGCAGATGACCGGCGTTGCCTAGTGAAACGTCATTGTTATGCCTCATTTAAGGAGGAGAAATGCGTACCATCACGTTTCCGACTTTGATAAAGGTCGGATTGTAGCCTATCGCGATTGCGGTTTATCGTATTGTAACACTGCTGCTCGCGTTGGTCGAGATCCAATGACTGTTCACAGAATATTGAATCTGTGGGTTCAGGAGGGTAATATGGAGTGCCGCGCTGGATCCTAACGGCCTTGTATCACTAGCAGTCGAGATGACAGGCATCTTATCCATATGGCTGTAACGGATCGTGCAGCCACGTCTTAAATCCCTGAGTCAGCAACCATCTGCACGAACAGTTCGATGACTTTTGCAGCAGCATGGACTATCAGTTCGGAGACCATGGCTGAGGTTACCCTTGACGCTGCATCACAAACAGGAGCGCCTGCTATGGTGAACTCAGCGACGAACCTGGGTGCTCGAATGGCAAAACATCATTTTTTCGGATGAATCCAGGTTCTGTTTACAGCATCATGATGGTCGCATCCGTGTTTGGCGACATCGCAGTGAACGCAATTTGGAAGCGCGTATTCGTCATCACCATACCGGCATATCACCCGGCGTGATGGTATGGGGTGCCATTGGTTAGACGTCTCGGTCACCTCTTGTTCGCATTAACGGCACTTTGAACAGTGGACGTTACATTTCAGATGTGTTACGACCCGTGGCTCTACCCTTCAGTCGATCCCTGCGGAACCCTACATTTCAGCAGGATAATGCACGACCGCATGTTGCAGGTTCTGTACGAGCCATTCTGGATACAGAACATGTTTGACTGCTGCCCTGGCCGACACATTCTCCAGATCTCTCACCAACTAAAAACGTCTGGTCAATGGTGGCCGAGCAACTGGCTCATCACAATACGCCAGTCACTACTCTTGATGAACTGTGGTATAGTGTTGAAGCTACATGGGCAGCTGTACCTGTACACGCCATCCAAGCTCTGTTTGACTCAATGCTCAGGTGCATCAAGGCCGTTATTACAGCCAGAGATGGTTGTTCTGGGTACTGATTTCTCAGGATCTATGCACTCAAATTGTGTGAAAATGTAATCACATGTCAGTTGTAGTATAATATATTTGTCCAATGAATACCCGTTTATCATCTGCATTTCTTCTTGGTATAGCAATTTTAATGGCCAGTAGTGTAGTTACTTATATTGAAAGAGGGGGGAAAATTGTGGAGGGGAAAGACTAGAACAAACACATCTAACATATCAAGTATAAACTCATTAACTAATATTCTAGTCTTCCAACATATAACCTGCTTGAAGATTTATAACAAATTTTTATTTTTTAAATCAGATTGTTCGCTGAGCACACATCTTGGCTGATTGTTAAAGAGTGTAAATTTCAATTTCTTTGTAACTGTTCATAAGCATGCCCTTATTAAGTATGAGTAACACACATAATGTATTATTTTTATCAGTTATATGTTTACTGTTACGTAAGTGAGGACAGAAGGAAGATTTATTATTTGCACTGGTATTCACGGGCACGGTCTAACTCGTACAAAAATTCCTACCCATTTGTGCTACATAAATTTTATTACAATCGTAACATTTAAGTCTATAAATGCCCGAGTGTTTCATAGACTGAATTTTTTGTGTATCATGTTGGAGTGTTCCATTCAACTCATTGTGAGTGGAATGTCATGAAATTCTTTTGCTATTTCCTCTGATACACATCCACAATATGCCAACAGCACATGTTTAGTTTCAGTAATTTTTGAGAACAGCCAGCAGTCTTGCTACAGTGGTAACATCAGTTCCCATCAGATCACTGATGTTAACTGCTGTTGGGCTGGACTAGTGTGGTGGGTCAGAACCATTGGGCCTTCAAGGACTGGTCCAACGGAGGTTAGTTTTTAAATTTTTGAGAAAATTTCTCTTAGATAAAATCAGTTGTTTCAATAAAAAATGTTTTTTTTGCAGTCAAGACTGTTTTTAATGCATTCTAAAATATTTATCTTTGTTCTCTGGTTGTTGTTCTGGCAGTGTAATTTGATCATAATATCTCCCATTTTTACTGTTCTGTTTCCTATCATACATTGCCTTACCCATTTCTTTCTCATACCCATTTCTGATCACTGTTTAACTATTTGTCAATTTCGTTTTTATCAAGTGGAGTATTTAAAATTCTACTTGTCACAGAACAAAAGAAGGGTCTTTTTACAACAATTTTTGTTACGCTTCTAAATACAAACACAATTCATTCATTTAGCATCTCTTTCACTACTGGTAATTGAACAGTGGTTGGCATTGCAGCAAACTGTGAGTGTATCATATGTCTTTGCCTAACTATACTATAGTACAATAAGATACAGTACATAGCCTTGCTTCACTGTGATTTGAAAAACACATCAATAGGTGACAGTTATTTTTTTTCCTACTTTTAATATAGTGTTGTTCATCTTAGTTAATCGGTTCATCACTTATTCGTCAACTTCAAAATTTGACATACAATGCTTAACTGTGTCCATTGCTTCAATAGCTTTTGGACAGGCAAAGGTTCTGGTTCGCCCCTGTCTTCACTTCCTTCTTATTTCTCTGCCATAGGTAACTGCAACACTTCATAAATTGTCAAAGACTGACAGACGGCTGGCTGCCCCATTATTTACTGCCACGTTCAGCCACAATTCCTTTATTTCCTGGTATGATGCCTTCTGTAAGTATCCAATAAAAGCCAGACTTGTTGAAGCAGCTAGAAATTGCACTTCCCTACATGGGATTCCAGGCACTTCTTACAGAATGCGTAAGATTCAAGATCATTATCTTTCTTATTGTAGAATGAAGATAGCCGTGCCTCTGCCTGCCTCTCCTTTACTAGAATCTCTTTGTTGCTGGCATTTTATACTGCCTTGGGTGAGGGACTGAAGGTGGCTCATACAGTCACGTGGAAAGAACGCTACATTTATATTACATGGATATGACATATTTTGAGTATACACTGCACATTGGTCAATAAACAGGATGACTTTCCTATTTCTAACACCCAACCTTGCATTCCAGGCGCACAAGAATTGTTTGAATATAATTGTCATTACCCATGCTTTCGCATGTATAAATATAAGGAAATATTTGCACATTTTCACAGCATTGTGGACTCTTCACCTTTCCAATTACTAGTGGCACCATTTTCTGTCCCATTTTCATTATAACATAATGGACAGTTAGCATCTCTCTACTAAGTTTTCCACCATGGCATTTCTTTACTCTGAACTTGACAGTTTTGTCAGGTGGAAGGTGAAAAAATAAGTCCGTTTCACCTGAATGTTACATTCCGTTTCACCTGAATTACATTTATCGTTGTGATGATACCTTTCTATGACTGATGGAAGAATATTTTTTCCATGACTGAACAGTGTCAATGTTAATGCTTCCAGCCTTATCTTGAACACATTTACACACACATCGTTTTGGTTCTTGATCCACTCACTCATTGGATGCTTTGAGATCTGTGAGACCCACCTTCTGTGCCAAACACATTGCTTCAGCAAGGAGTAAGTACAAGTTCCTTTTATCCAGTTACGTAGCATGTTTTCCAGTTCCGGAAACCAATTGTCGCACACTAGTTTTTATTTGCTGTGACCTCCTTCAAAACATACTCCTTAAATTATTTTTCATTTGCTCAATATTTTATATAATGTTGAAAGCGGAATGTTCGATTTTTGTGCAATATTAACATGATTCATGTGCAAATTTTAATCCACATCTTGAATAATGTTCCACTTTCCATCATATGTGAACTGTCTCACTGCTTTTTTGTCCATTATGTATACTATTCAACACAAACTGATCAGGGCCAGCGTGTCATTCAGATGCTAACCATGAACAAAGGGCACCAGTGACAGGGGTCCATACTAGTAAATATTCAGTTTATCGTTGGGCCACTACCAACCACCAAGCGATACTTTTCTGTAGAAGTCGGAAGGCAATGAACTACTTCTAAACTATACATATTACTTCTATTAATCATTTCTACCATAGAATACGATCTGTAAGACTGCAAAGTTGCTCACACTGCACAAAATTGTATCCCAACACGTTTCCCCACTCTTGGCCATAAATGTCCTACTTCCAGCATTCCCACAACTCCAGGTGGCAAAAAAAGTTGCAGTGGCCAAACAGTACTGATACTGCCAGATTTGAATGTGATGAGTGGTAAGAGAGAACAAAGAGTTGTTTTAACATGCAATTAACCCATCTGGGAATGGGACGTAAAAATGGACATACTATGTGGGAAAATCAGGTATCAGAGACATACTAAC